>NW_024715338.1:40000-60612 GCF_018991925.1 Homarus americanus
TAGGGTCAGGTCAGATCATGATGATAGAATGTTTGTCGTGATCATAGAGTGATTACCTGTGCCCCGTTAATAGAGTGATTACCTATGTCCCGTTAATAGAGTGATTACCTGTGTCCCGTTAATAGAGTGATTACCTGTGCCCCGTTAATAGAGTGATTACCTATGTCCCGTTAATAGAGGATTACCTATGCCCCGTGAAATAGATTGATTACCTGCCCCGTTAATAGAGTGATTACCTGTGTCCCGTAATAGATGATTACCTGCCCCGTTAATAGAGTGATTACCTGCGCCCCGTTAACAGAGTAATTACCTGTGTCCAAAATACCTGGATAATATGTCTCTGTGGGGGTGACGCTGGTGGTTGTGGTGGTAATAAATAGCGATGGTTGTTTACCAATAGTAGTGGTAGTAGTGGTAGTATTGGCAGTAGTGGTAGTAGTGGTAATGGTTCGTAGTAGGGTAGGTGGTAGTAGTGGTAATAGTGGTAATGGTTCGTAGTGGTAGTGGGGTAGTGGTAATAGTGGCACGGTGGTGGTAGTAGTGGTAATAGTGGTAATGGTAGTGGTGGTAGTAGTGGTAGGTGGTTGTACTAATAGTGATGGTTGTATACTAATAGTGGTAGTGGTGGTAGTAGTGGTAGTGGTAGTATTAGTGGCAGTGGTGGTAGTCGCAGAGGTAGTAGGTAGTGTGCATTAGTGGAGTGGTAGTATTGGAGTGGTGGTTTCAGTGTGGTAGTAGTAGTAGTGGTGGTAGTGGTAGTAGTGGTAGTAGTAGTATATAGTAGTGGTAAAGATAGTAGTGGAAGTATGGTTGTAGTAGTGGTGGTGGTAGCGGTGGTAGTGGTGGTAGTAGTGTATAGTGGTGGTAGTGTATAGGTGGTATATAGTAGTGGTGAGTAGTGGTAGTAGATGGAGTAGTAGTATAGTAGTAGTAGTGAAGTGGTAGTAGTAGGTAGTAGTAGTAGTGGTAGTGGTAGTAGTGAGAGTAGTGAGTAGTAGTGGTAGTATAGTAGTGGTAGTGGTAGTGGTAGTAGTGGTGGTGGTAGTGGTAGTAGTGGTGTGGTAGGTGGTGGTAGTGGTGGTGGTGAGTGGTGGTGTGGTGTAGTAGTGGTAGTGGTAGTGGGTAGTGGTGGTGGTAGTAGTGGTAGTAGTGGTAGGTGGTGGTAGTGGTAGTGGTAGTGGTAGTAGTGGTGGTAGTAGTGGTGGTAGTGGTAGTAGTAGTGGTGGTAGTAGTGGTGGTAGTGGTGGGTAGTGGTGGTGGTGGTGGTGGTAGTGGTAGCTACACATCACCAGGCTTGCAAGAGTCAGGTTAACCGTCTGATGACGTCACGATGCGGTGTGAGCACCAACCATTATTCAGTGCAACACATCAAGGTCGTCCACACCTCACGCCTCAGCCCTCCACCAACCCCCACACCCCACGCCTCAACCACACCTCCACACCTCAGCCTCCACCTCAGCCTCAACCATCCACCTCCACACCACACCCCAACCCCCCACACCACGCCTTAACTATCCACCTCCACACCACGCCTCACCCTCACACCACACCTCAGCCTCCACCACGCCTCAACCACCTCACCACACCCCAACCCCACACCACGCCTCAACCATCCACCTCCACACCACGCCTCAACCCCTCCACCTCCACACCAGCCCTCCACCACGCTCAACCATCCACCTCCACACCACGCCTCAACCCTCACACTCACGCCTCCATCACGCCTCAGCCTCCACCTCAAACTATCCACCTCCACACCTCACGCCTCCACGCCCTCACGCATCACAAACAGGCGCAGAAAGGCCAAAAGATTACTCATTTTTGTCACATGTCTACTCTAGATGTGCTTATTTTCAACCTGGCTTTAATTTCTGCTACTTTTATGTCATCGGCTATTCTGGGCTGTTTTGGGGTAGATTCGGCTATTCTGGGCTGTTTGGGGTAGATTCGGGCTATTCTGGGCTGTTTTGGGGGTAGATTCGCTATTCCTGTTTTGGAGTTGATTCGCTATTCTGGGCTGTTTGGGGCAGATTCGCTATTCTGGGCTGTTTGGGGTTGATTCGCTATTCTGGGCTGTTTTGGGGTAGATCTGGCTATTCGGTCGTTTGAAGGATTCGGGCTATTCTGGGCTGTTTTGGGGTAGATTCGCCCTCTGGGCTGTTTTGGGTTGATTCGGGCTCCTGGCCGTTTTGGGCAGATTCGCTATTCTCTGTTTTGGGTTGATTCGGGCTATTCTGGGCTGTTTTGGGGTAGATTCGGGCTATTCTGGCTGTTTTGGGTGAGATTCGGGCTATTCTGGGTTGTTTTGGGGCAGATTCGGCTATTCTGGGCTGTTTTGGGGTTGATTCGGGCTATTCTGGGCTGTTTGGGGTTGATTCGGCTATTCTGGGCTGTTTTGGGGTAGATTCAGGCTATTCTGGGCTGTTTTGGGGTAGATTCGGGCTATTCTGGGCTGTTTTGGGGTTGATTCGGGCTATTCTGGTCTGTTTTGGGGTTGATTCGGCTATTCTGGGCTGTTTGAGGGTTGATTCGGCTACCTTTCTGGGGCTATTTATTATCTCCTTGGCTATTTATCCTACCTTGGCTATTAATTGTCTCCAGGCTAGTTAACGTCTCCAGGCTAGTTAACGTCTCCTAGGCTAGTTAACGTCTCTAGGCTAGTTAACGTCTCTAGGCTAGTTAACGTCTCCCAGGCTGAGTTAACGTCTCCTAGGCTAATTAACGTCTCCAGGCTAGTTAACGTCTCCAGGCTGAGTTAACGTCTCCTAGGCTAGTTAACGTCTCTAGGCTGAATTAACGTCTCCTAGGCTAGTTAACGTCTCCCTGAGCTAGTTAACGTCTCTAGGCTAGTTAACGTCTCCCAGGCTAGTTAACGTCTCCTAGGCTAGTTAACGTCTCCTAGGCTAGTTAACGTCTCTAGGCTGGTTAACGTCTCCTAAGCTAGTTAACGTCTCAGGCTAGTTAACGTCTCCTAGGCTAGTTAACGTCTCCTAGGCTAGTTAACGTCTCCTAGGCTAGTTAACGTCTCCTAGGCTAGTTAACGTCTCCTAGGCTAGTTAACGTCTCCTAGGTACGGTCTCCCAGCTCCTTCCCCTTGCCTGAGTACAAGTATTAAAGGTAGACAGACTTAACACCTGCTGGACTGACGCACTTAAAGAGGAAGAGATCAGTCAGTAGGTTAGGTTAGTTGGTTGGTTACGTTGGGTTACGTTGGGTTACGTCGGGTTACGTTGGGTTACGTCGGGTTACGTCGGGTTACGTTGGGTTACGTTGGGTTACGTCGGGTTACGTTGGGTTGGTTTAGGTTAGGTTACGTTAGGTTAGGTTGGGTTAGGTTTGGTTACGTTAGGTTACGTTAGGTTACGCTAGGTCACGTTAGGTTAGGTTGGGCTAGGTTAGGTTAGGCTGGGCTAGGTCTGGTTACGTTAGGTTACGCTGGGTTAGGCCAGGTTAGGCTAGGATTAGGCAGGGTTGGGTCAGGTTAGGTTAGGCTGGGCTGGGCCTGGTTACGTCCAGGTCACGCCGGGTCAGGCCAGGGCCAGGCCAGGCAGGCCAGGCCAGGTCAGGCCAGGCCAGGCCAGGTCACGTTGGGTTACGCCAGGCCAGGTCGGCCAGGCTTGGTCACGCCAGGTCACGCTGGGTCAGGCCAGGCCAGGCCAGGTCAGGCCAGGCCAGGCCAGGTCAGGTCAGGTAGGTCCGTCGCGTCAGGTCACGCTGGGTTAGGCTTGGTTACGTTAGGTCACGCTGGGCCAGGTTAGGCCAGGCTGGTTGGGTTACGTGTCGGTTACGCTGGGCTGGTTTAGGTCAGGTTACGTTAGGTTAGGCTGGGTTAGGTTTGGTTAGGTTGGGTTGGACTGGGTTAGGTTGGGTTAGGTTGGGTTAGGTTGGGTTAGGTTGGCTAGGTTGGGTTGGGTTATGAGACGTTTAAAGCCATAATAGCTTCGTAAGGATGTAAAAAATAGCTAACGAGTCAATAAATAGCCAGTAATAGAATAACTAGCCAAGGAGACGTTAATGAACCAATGATACAATAAATAGCCAGAGTATAAAAAATAGCCAATGACGCAAATAGTAGCCAATGACGCAAATAGTAGCCAATGACGCAAAAATAATAATGACAAAAAAACGCTAATGACGCAAAAGTAGCCAATGACCAAAAAAGTAGCCAATGACGCAAATAGTAGCCAATGACGCAATCGCTTGAAAAAGAGAGAGAAAACAGTAAATAAAGACAGAATAAAGAGAGAGACAGGGCAGTAAATGAGAGGGAGATTTGTGCGTGTGTGTGTGTGAGGCTGGATGGCAGTGTTGGTGAGGCTGGATGGCAGAGTGTTGGTGAGGCTAGATGGCAGTGTTGGTGAGGCTGGATGGCAGTGTTGGTAGGGAGCTGGATGGCAGTGTTGGGAAGGCTGGATTGCAGTGTTGGTGAGGGCTGGATGGCAGTGTTGGTGAGGCTGGATTGCAGTGTTGGTGAGGGCTGGATGGCAGTGTTGGTGTGAGGGCTGGATGCGGTGTTGGTGAGGCTGGATGGCAGTGTTGGTAGGGCTGGATGGCAGTGTTGGTCAAGGGCTGGATGGCAGTGTTGAGTGAGGCTGGATGGCAGTGTTGGTGAGGCTGGATGGCAGTGTTGGTGAGGGCTGGATGGCAGTGTTGGTGAGGGCTGGATCAGTGTGGTGGGGCTGGATGGCAGTGTTGGTCAGGGCTGGATGGCAGTGTTGGTGAGGGCTGGATGGCAGTGTTGGTGAGGGCTAGATGGCAGTGTTGGTGAGGGCTGGATGGCAGTGTTGGTCAGGGCTGGATGGCAGTGTTGGTGAGGCTAGATGGCAGTGTTGGTGAGGGCTGGATGGCAGTGTTGGTGAGGGCTGGATGGCAGTGTTGGTGAGGGCTGGCAGTGTTGGTGAGGGCTGGATGGCAGTGTTGGTGAGGGCTGGATGGCAGTGTTGGTGAGGCTGGATGGCAGTGTTGGTGGGGCTGGATGGCAGTGTTGGTGAGGGCTGGATGGCAGTGTTGGTGAGGGCTAGATGGCAGTGTTGGTGAGGGCTAGATGGCAGTGGTGGTGAGGGCTGGATGGCAGTGTTGGTGAGGGCTGGATGGCGCAGTGGTGGGCTTGGTGGGTGAGGCAGAAGCTTGAGGTGAGGGCTGGTGTTGGTGAGGGCTGGATGGCAGTGTTGGTGAGGGCTGGATGGCAGTGTTGGTGAGGGCTGGATGGCAGTGTTGGTGAGGGCTGGATGGTGTTGAGGGCTGGATGGCAGTGTTGGTGAGGCTGGATGGCAGTGTTGGTGAGGGCTGGATGGCAGTGTTGGTGAGGCTGGATGGCAGTGTTGGTGAGGCTAGATGGCAGTGGTGGTGAGGGCTGGTGGTGTCAGTGTTGGTGAGGGCTGGATGGCAGTGGTGGTGAGGGCTGGATGGCAGTGTTGGGGCTGGATGGCAGTGTTGGTGAGGGCTGGATGGCAGTGTTGGTGAGGGCTGGGTGGCAGTGTTGGTGAGGGCTGGGTGGTAGTGTTGATGAGGCTGGATGGCAGTGTTGGTGAGGGCTGGATGGTAGTGTTGGTGAGGGCTGGATGGCAGTGTTGGTGAGGGCTGGATGGTAGTGTTGGTGAGGGCTGGATGGCAGTGTTGGTGAGGGCTGGATGGTAGTGTTGGTGAGGGCTGGATGGCAGTGTTGTTGAGGGCTGGATGGCAGTGTTGGTGAGGGCTGGATGGCAGTGTTGTTGAGGGCTGGATGGCAGTGTTGGTGAGGCTGGATGGCAGTGCTGGTGAGGCTGGATGCGGTGTTGGTGAGGGCTGGTGGTAGTGTTGTTGAGGCTGGTTAGCAGTGTTGGTGAGGGCTAGATGGCAGTGTTGGTGAGGCTGGATGGCAGTGTTGGTGAGGGCTGGGTGGTGCAGTGTTGATGAGGGCTGGATGGCAGTGTTGGTGAGGGCTGGATGGCAGTGTTGGTGAGCTGGATGGCAGTGTTGGTGAGGCTGGATGGCAGTGTTGGTGAGGGCTGGATGGCAGTGTTGGTGAGGGCTGGATGGCAGTGTTGGTGAGGGCTGGTGGTAGTGTTGGTGAGGGCTGGTGACAGTGTTGGTGAGGGCTGGGTGGTAGTGTTGGGAGGCTGGATGGCAGTGTTGGTGAGGGCTGGATGCAGTGTTGGTGAGGCTGATGGCAGTGTTGGTGGCTGGATGGCAGTGTTGGTGAGGCTGGATGGCAGTGTTGGTGAGGCTGGATGGCAGTGTTGGTGAGGCTGGATGGCAGTGTTGGTGAGGGCTGGATGGCAGTGTTGGTGAGGCTGGATGGCAGTGTTGGTGAGGGCTGGATGGCAGTGTTGGTGAGGCTGGGGTGGTAGTGAGGTGAGGGCTGGGTGACAGTGTTGGTGAGGGCTGGGTGGTAGTGTTGGTGAGGGCTGGATGGCAGTGTTGGTGAGGGCTGGATGGCAGTGGTGGTGAGGGCTGGGTGACAGTGTTGGTGAGGGCTGGGTGGTAGTGTTGGTGAGGGCTGGATGGCAGTGTTGGTGAGGGCTGGATGGCAGTGTTGGTGAGGGCTGGATGGCAGTGTTGGTGAGGGCTGGATGCAGTGTTGGTGAGGGCTGGATGGCAGTGTTGGTGAGGGCTGGATGGCAGTGTTGGTGAGGCTGGATGGCAGTGTTGGTGAGGCTGGATGGCAGTGTTGGTGAGGCTGGATGGCAGTGTTGGTGAGGCTGGATGGCAGTGTTGGTGAGGGCTGGGTGGCAGTGTTGGTGAGGGCTGGATGGCAGTGTTGGTGAGGGCTGGATGGCAGTGTTGGTGAGGGCTGGATGGCAGTGTGGTGGGAGGCTGGGTGGCAGTGTTGGTGAGGCTGGATGGCAGTGTTGGTGAGGCTGGATGGCAGTGTTGGTGAGGGCTGGATGGCAGTGTTGGTGAGGGCTGGATGGCAGTGTTGGTGAGGCTGGATGACAGTGTTGGTGAGGGCTGGGTGGTGTTGGTGAGGGCTGGGTGGTAGTGTTGGTGAGGGCTGGATGGCAGTGTTGGTGAGGGCTGGATGGCAGTGTTGGTGAGGGCTGGATGGCAGTGTTGGTGAGGGCTAGATGACCAGTGTTGGTGAGGGCTGGATGGCAGTGTTGGTGAGGGCTGGATGGCAGTGTTGGTGAGGGCTGGGTGGCAGTGTTGGTGGGGCTGGATGACAGTGTTGGTGAGGCTGGATGACAGTGTTGGTGAGGGCTGGATGACAGTGTTGGTGAGGGCTGGATGACAGTGTTGGTGAGGGCTGGATGGCAGTGTTGGTGAGGGCTGGGTGACACCACAAGAACGCTACCCTCAACACCTGCTGCTCTTACTACAATGCATCTCCACCAATCACAAACCTGGATCATTACCAAAGTCGAAATAATTGGCTGGGTATATACTCATCATTGTATCTAAACCTTCATATATGACCACAAGTAACAACACTTCCAACCAATGATTATGTTTCTGGTCATCATCCGGGGAATTTAATTGGTGGAGTTTTGATATCCCTTTGTTTACCTGTGAGGAATAGAACGCACAAAGGCCCAGGTAGTTAAAGCTTCCTACGGTCATAACCCCGCCCCCACCCCCGCCCCCCTTGCAGGTGTGAGGACGCATCTAATTAACCCCTTTAACCCAGGACCCAATGTTAACTTTGAAAATATTAACCCAAATTTACGCTTATCAAATTACAGGTAGTTAATGAGGGTTTGGTCAGGTAATGATGCTTTACAGGTTCTTAATTACAGGTGTAGTGAGGGATAATGACCTGTTCTTTGGATCTCATTAATAATAACTCACAATACAACAGTAACTACCACAATTTTCGCGAACAACCAAACTACCACAATAATGCTAACTAAACGGGCTCTTGGATTGGATAACAGCCACCAATCACCACCACAACTATACTAACTACCTATTAAACTGGCTCTACGATTGGATAACAGCCACCAATCACATGAGCCCCACGGTGTTTACTTAGGTGGGTACTAATCAAAATTTCTCACAGTGGTTGACCCAAGACGTGTTTGGTGAAGGTCAACTAATTCATTATAAACACTTAACTATAGTAAGGAGGGAAACGAGAAATGGTGAAAATGAACGAATAAATAAAGAAATAAAGGAATAAAGGAAGAAATAAGGGAAGAAATAAGAAATAAGGAAAATTATAGAGAAGATTATATGTTAGTCTCTTGTTGTTATGAAGGGAAGCTGGATTATGTGTGAGGTAATTTATGATAATGAGAGGGAGGGAGAGAGGGGGAGAGGAAGAGAGGGAGAGAGAGAAGGGAGGAAGATAATGATGAGGGTTAGAGAAAGGCAGATAAGTCTTGTGTAAATGTGGACGATGGTAAAGAAAATGTGAAGAACAGGAGTGAGATAAATGGCGTAATTTATTAAGGAGACTGATCCTATGGTGACACAGGAGGCGACAGACTGTGTACTGGTGTGGTCCGGCAAGAGGAGGAACACCTGTCAGTACCCTACACCTGTCAGTACCCTACACCTGTCAGTACCCTACACCTGTCAGTACCCTACACCTGTCAGTACCCTACACCTGTCAGTACCCTACACCTGTCAGTACCCTACACCTGTCAGTACCCTACACTTGTCAGTACCCTACACCTGTCAGTACCCTACACCTGTCAGTACCCTACACCTGTCAGTACCCCACACTTGTCAGTACCCTACACCTGTCAGTGCCCCACACCTGTCAGTACCCTACACCTGTCAGTACCCTACACCTGTCAGTACCCTACACATGTCAGTACCCTACACATGTCAGTACCCTACACCTGTCAGTACCCTACACCTGTCAGTACCCTACACCTGTCAGTACCCCTACACATGTCAGTACCCTACACATGTCAGTACCCTACACCTGTCAGTACCCCACACCTGTCAGTACCCTACACCTGTCAGTACCCTCACACCTGTCAAGTACCCTACACCTGTCAGTACCCTACACCTGTCAGTACCCTACACACCTGTCAGTACCCTACACCTGTCAGTACCCTACACCTGTCAGTACCCTACACCTGTCAGTACCCTACACCTGTCAGCACCCACACCTGTCAGTACCCACACCTGTCAGTACCCTACACCTGTCAGTACCCTACACCTGTCACCTTACACCTGTCAGTACCCACACCTGTCAGTACCCTACACATGTCAATCCACACCTGTCAGTACCCTACACCTGTCAGTACCCCCACACCTGTCAGTACCCCACACCTGTCAGTACCCTACACATGTCAGTACCCTACACATGTCAGTACCCCACACCTGTCAGTACCCTACACCTGTCAGTACCCTACACCTGTCAGTACCCTACACCTGTCAGTACCCTACACCTGTCAGTACCCTACACCTGTCAGTACCCTACACCTGTCAGTACCCCACACCTGTCAGTACCCTACACCTGTCAGTGCCCTACACCTGTCAGTACCCTACACCTGTCAGTACCCTACACCTGTCAGTACCCTACACCCGTCAGTACCTACACCTGTCAGTACCCCACACCTGTCAGTACCCTACACCTGTCAGTACCCTTACACCTGTCAGTACCCTACACCTGTCAGTACCCTACACCCTGTCTGGTAAAGTGCGATGGCGATAAACTAACGAATATATATATACTATGGATGTATAATAATGATATATTTGTTAAAACTGAAATAAATTATATGTAGATGATACTGAATTTTGTGAATAATTTACCGGGTTGAATAAAGACGGTGAATATAAAACATGTACGCCCAGTATCGGCCAATAGTCCCGCTGCTGTTCACTCTTATGTTGTTATGTACACCCCAGTAATATGTACACTCAGTAATATGTACACAACGATACAAAAATACATACATGTACGTAACATAGTGTAGAGTCTGCAAAAGTCGCAGTGAACAGTGAATCTCTGAGTTTTGAGTCTGAAGCTTGTAAACAAATTGATCTGTTGTGGGATTCTCTGAGTAGCTTTTTATTTTTTGTGTGTGTGTGTGTGTGTGTGTGTGTGTGTGTGTGTGTGTGTGTGTGTGTGTGTGTGTGTGTGTGTGTGTGTGTGTAAAATAATAATTAACTGTTTATTGAAAGAGCATGGCAGACAGAAGGCTGAAAATATACAGTTACATAATTGGGGAATGGGTTCTTGATTGACAAATAACATACAAGTAACATAAGTGATACAAATATGATATATAATAACTAGGTGGGGAGAAGGTCAAACTACAGGCATTTCAACATAGTGACAGTGTAGAAGTAAGATTGACCGGGAGTAATACACTGGTTGATTACGAGTTGTTGATAATTTTACAATGGTTGGGACTGGACTGTTCTTATAGCGATCGCTTCGTGCTCGTATGGGCTGGATGGGGTTGTGGTGTCACACAGCAACCACGGGCGAGGATTTCGGGTGGTAGTAGGAGCAGTGTCGAGGATGGTGCAGAAACCTCACCAAATTTGCTCTGATGAGGGGTCGTGGTGATGGTCAGAGAGAGCCGAGAGGGCAGTGTGTTGAGCGCTTGATATGTGGAGTAGGAAGGAGAGAATAATCTTGCATGCCCTCTTTTGCACTTTTTCTAGGTGTTTACGTTGTGTGGCATTTAGGAGGAAGACCAGGTAGGAGGCATAGGTGAGCTGGGAAGTATGAATGTTGAGTAAACACTGAGGAGCCTGTGCAGGAACCCGAGGGACTTGAGTCGGCGGAGGAGGTGGAGACGAAATTCTGTGTGTGTGTGTGTGTGTGTGTGTGTGTGTGTGTGTGTGTGTGTGTGTGTGTGTGTGTTTTCAGCCGTCATCAACACAGACGAGGCAGCATCATGGGGTGACCTGCCTAAGTTCTCAGGGTCACAGATCGATCCCTGACTATACTGAATGTTTTTGCACACACACACACACACACACACACACACACACAACACACACACACACACACACACACACACACACCTACTCAGAGAAGCCCACAACAGACCAATTTATTTATGAAACTTCAGACTCAAAAGCTCAAGCGACTCATTATCCATATTACTCCAGTAGTCTACGAAGTCTTGTCGTTGACTGTACATAAATAAACTGTAGACAGATAACGCTACAAAGTGGTCTAAGAATCTGTGTTGGTTATTGTGAGAATGGCCAGAATCCCGTGGAGAAAGGTACAGACACATGCAGTATATTAGCTATGTACTGTACGGGTGCGTCATTAAACAGGACTTTAATCTTCACTACAGTATGTCCGTGGTGAAGTGTTACGTAAAACAAAAAGGAAATATTATATATATATATATATATATATATATATATATTATTATTATATATATTATTATTATTATTATTATTATTATGAAATGAAAAATACGAGTAACCTTATTCATAATTTTATTCATTGTTTTGTTTTTGTATAAATTTTGTGGGGAGGGGGATGGAGGGGGGGTTGTGTTGTGGTTGTGGTTGATATTTTTGTGGTTGTAGTGATGGTTATTGTTGTTGTTATTTTTTGTGGTTACTGTTGTTGTGGTTGTGTGGTTGTAGTTGTGTTATTGCTGTTGTGGTTGTTGTGGTTGTGGTGGTTGTTTTATTGTTGTTGTTATCAAGGGTGGAGGGACTGTTTACTGTTTGTGTTGTCCTCTGAGCAAACAAGCAGACAAACTAAAATGGTAAACGTTTGTCTACCTCATCTAACTCTTCCTGTGTTAAACTTTAAACGCGTTGACATGGTAAGGAAATAAAAGGTTTATTTATTAGTCTCGGTAATGAGGTGGAGATGGGGTCCAGAACACAGGTGGTTCAGGAGCCCTCATTGTCCACCTGCCCTCATTATCCACCTGTTCACCTGCCCTCATTATCCACCTGTTCACCTGCCCTCATTGTTCACCTGCCCCTCATTATTCACCTGTTCACCTGCCCTCATTGTTCACCCTGCCTCATTATCCACCTGTTCACCTACCCTCATTGTTCACCTGCTCTCATTATCCACCTGTTCACCTGCCCTCATTGTTCACCTGCCCTCCTACCCACCTGCCCTCCTACTCACACCCACCCACCTACTGCCCTCCTAACCACCTGCCCACCTACCTGCCCTCCTACCCACCTGCCCACCCACCTGGCCATCACCACTAATTACCCCTGTCTTGAATCCAATCTCATAGTCATTAAGGCTGTTGAGGGTGGTTACTCACATCTTTCTTCTGCTGTCACCTTCGGGAGGCCCTTCTGGCCTCGGCCTGCCTGCGCCTGGCCCTGCCCTGGCCTGGCCCTGGCCCTGGCCCTGGCCCTGGCCCTGACCTGGCCCTGGCCCTGGCCCTGGCCCTGGCCTCCTGGCCCTGGCCCTGACCTGGCCCCTCACTAACAGCTGATGCGGATTGTGATGGTTTCTATCCGCTTGTCTGTGTACCTGTCCGTCTGTCTGTGTACCTGTCCGTCTGTCTGTGTACCTGTCCGTCTGTCTGTGTACCTGTCCGTCTGTCTGTGTACCTGTCCGTCTGTCTGTTTACCTGTCCGTCTGTCTGTGTACCTGTCCGTCTGTCTGTGTACCCGTCCGTCCGTCTGTTTACCTGTCCGTCTGTCTGTGTACCTGTCCGTCTGTCGTGTACCTGTCCGTCTGTCTGTGTAACTCGTCCGTCTGTCTGTGTACCTGTCCGTCTGTCTGTGTACCTGTCCGTCTGTCTGTGTACCTGTCCGTCTGTCTGTGTACCTGTCCGTCTGTCTGTGTACCTGTCCGTCTGTCTGTGTACCTGTCCGTATGTCTGTGTACCTGTCCGTCTGTCTGTGTACCTGTCCGTCTGTCTGTGTACCTGTCCGTCTGTCTGTGTACCTGTCCGTCTGTCTGTGTACCTGTCCGTCTGTCTGTTTACCTGTCCGTCTGTCTGTGTACCTGTCCGTCTGTCTGTGTACCTGTCCGTCTGTCTGTGTACCTGTCCGTCTGTCTGTGTACTGTCCGTCTGTCTGTGTACCTGTCCGTCTGTCTGTGTACCTGTCCGTCTGTCTGTTTACCTGTCCGTCTGTCTGTGTACCTGTCCGTCTGTCTGTTTACCTGTCCGCCTGTCTGTGTACCTGTCCGTCTATCTGTGTACCTGTCCGTCTGTCTGTGTACCTGTCCGTCTGTCTGTGTACCTGTCCGTCTGTCTGTTTACCCGTCCGTCTGTCTGTGTACCCGTCCGTCTGTCTGTTTACCTGTCCGTCTGTCTGTACCTGTCCGTCTGTCTGTTTACTCCGTCCGTCTGTCTGTACCCGTCCGTCTGTCTGTTTACCTGTCCGTCTGTCTGTGTACCTGTCCGTCTGTCTGTTTACCTGTCCGTCTGTCTGTGTACCTGTCCGTCTGTCTGTTTACCTGTCCGTCTGTCTGTGTACCTGTCCGGTTCGTCTGTTTACCTGTCCGTCTGTCTGTTTACCTGTCCGTCTGTCTGTTTACCTGTCCGTCTGTCCTGTTTACCTGTCCGTCTGTCTGTGTACCTGTCCGTCTATCTGTGTACCTGTCCGTCTGTCTGTGTACCTGTCCGTCTGTCTGTGTACCTGTCCGTCTGTCTGTGTACCTGTCCGTCTGTCTGTTTACCTGTCCGTCTGTCTGTGTACCTGTCCGTCTGTCTGTTTACCTGTCCGTCTGTCTGTGTACCTGTCCGTCTGTCTGTGTACCTGTCCGTCTGTCTGTGTACCTGTCCGTCTGTCTGTTTACCTGTCCGTCTGTCTGTTTACCTGTCCGTCTATCTGTGTACCTGTCCGTCTGTCTGTGTACCTGTCCGCCTGTCTGTGTACCCTGTCCGTCTGTCTGTTTACCTGTCCGTCTGTCTGTGCCTACCTCCGTCTGTCTTTGTACCTGTCCGTCTATCTGTTTACCTGTCCGTCTGTCTGTGTACCTGTCCGTCTGTCTGTTTACCTGTCCGTCTGTCTGTTTACCTGTCCGTCTGTCTGTTTACCTGTCCGTCTGTCTGTGTACCTGTCCGTCTGTCTGTGTACCTGTCCGTCTGTCTGTTTACTTGTCCGTCTGTCTGTTTACCTGTCCGTCTGTCTGTGTACCTGTCCGTCTATCTGTGTACCTGTCCGTCTGTCTGTGTACCTGTCCGTCTGTCTGTGTACCTGTCCGTCTGTCTGTTTACCTGTCCGTCTGTCTGTGTACCTGTCCGTCTGTCTGTTTACCTGTCCGTCTGTCTGTGTACCTGTCCGTCTGTCTGTGTACCTGTCCGTCTGTCTGTGTACCTGTCCGTCTGTCTGTTTACCTGTCCGTCTGTCTGTTTACCTGTCCGTCTATCTGTGTACCTGTCCGTCTGTCTGTGTACCTGTCCGCCTGTCTGTGTACCTGTCCGTCTGTCTGTTTACCTGTCCGTCTGTCTGTGTACCTGTCCGTCTGTCTGTGTACCTGTCCGTCTATCTATTTACCTGTCCGTCTGTCTGTGTACCTGTCCGTCTGTCTGTGTACCTGTCCGTCTGTCTGTGTACCTGTCCGTCTGTCTTTTACCTGTCCGTCTGTCTTTTTACCTGTCCGTCTGTCTGTGTACCTGTCCGTCTGTCTGTGTATACCTGTCCGTCTGTCTGTGTACCTGTCCGTCTGTCTGTTTACCTGTCCGTCTGTCTGTGTACCTGTCCGTCTGTCTGTTTACCTGTCCGTCTGTCTGTGTACCTGTCCGTCTGTCTGTGTACCTGTCCGTCTGTCTGTGTGCCTGTCCGTCTGTCTGTTTACCTGTCCGTCTGTCTGTTACCTGTCCGTCTATCTGTGTACCTGTCCATGTCTGTGACCTGTCCGCCTGTCTGTGTACCTGTCCGTCTGTCTGTTTACCTGTCCGTCTGTCTGTGTACCTGTCCGTCTGTCTGTGTACCTGTCCGTCTATCTGTTTACCTGTCCGTCTGTCTGTGTACCTGTCCGTCTGTCTGTTTACCTGTCCGTCTGTCTGTTTACCTGTCCGTCTGTCTGTTTACCTGTCCGTCTGTCTGTGTACCTGTCCGTCTGTCTGTGTACCTGTCCGTCTGTCTGTTTACCTGTCCGTCTGTCTGTTTACCTGTCCGTCTGTCTGTGTACCTGTCCGTCTATCTGTGTACCTGTCCGTCTGTCTGTGTACCTGTCCGTCTGTCTGTGTACCTGTCCGTCTGTCTGTTTACCTGTCCGTCTGTCTGTGTACCTGTCGTCTGTCTGTTTACCTGTCCGTCTGTCTGTGTACCTGTCCGTCTGTCTGTGTACCTGTCCGTCTGTCTGTATACCTGTCCGTCTGTCTGTTTACCTGTCCGTCTGTCTGTTTCTGTCCGTCTATCTGTGTACCTGTCCGTCTGTCTGTGTACCTGTCCGCCTGTCTGTGTACCTGTCCGTCTGTCTGTTTACCTGTCCCGTCTGTCTGTGTACCTGTCCGTCTGTCTGTGTACCTGTCCGTCCTATCTGTTTACCTGTCCTCGTCTGTGTACACCTGTCCGTCTGTCTGTGTACCTGTCCGTCTGTCTGTTTACTGTCCGTCTGTCTGTGTACCTGTCCGTCTGTCTGTGTACCTGTCCGTCTGTCTGTGTACCTGTCCGTCTGTCTGTGTACCTGTCCGTCTGTCTGTGTACCTGTCCGTCTGTCTGTGTACCTGTCCGTCTGTCTGTGTATCTGTCCGTCTGTCTGTGTACCTGTCCGTCTGTCTGTGGACCTGTCCGTCTGTCTGTACCTGTCCGTCTGTCTGTTTACCTGTCCGTCTGTCTTTTACCTGTCTGTTTACCTGTCTACGTGGGGGAACTAAATGAACGAATGAAAAGAAACAGGACGAAATGAAATGAAAACAAAAAGACAGATTGAAATAGAGTAGAAATAGATTGATTGATGAGCCAATATAGACCATTGAACCCATAGTTGAGTTGATTGTTCACTCCCTTTTCACACTCAATCACTCACTTTTACACTCATTCACTCACTTTTCACACTCATTCACTCACTACACTCATTCACTCACTTTTCACACTCATTCACTTATTTTTCACCTCATTCACTCCTTTTCACACTCATTCACTCACTTTTCACACTCATTCACTCACTTCACACTCATTCACTCCTTTCCACCTCATTCACTCACTTTTCACTCATTCACTCATTTTTCACACTCATTCACTCCTTTTCACACTCATTCGCTCACTTTCACACTCATTCACTCACTTTTCACACTCATTCACTCACTTTTCACACTCATTCACTCACTTTTCCACTCATTCACTCACTTTTCACACTCATTCACTCATTCACTTTATTTTCCACTCACTCATTCACTCACTTTTCCTCATTCACTCATTTTCACACTCATTCCTTATTTTCACACTCATTCACTCACTTTTCACACTCATTCCTCACTTTCACTCATTCACTCACTTTCACACTCATTCACTCACTTTTCACACTCATTCCACTCATTTTCACACTCATTCACTCACTTTTCACATATTCACTCACTTTTCACTCATTCACTCATTTTTCACACTCATTCCTCACTTTTCATACTCATTCACTCACTTTTCACACCTCACTCACTCACTATCTTACCTTTTCCCCATATGGTCGTGCGGTCGTCGATGAAGTATTGGTCGTCCTTGACAGTACGACGGTCCCCAGATACGACACTTTCCCTCGGCGTGAACCTTCCTCCAATCCGACCCGGATAGCTGTAGAGAACACAACACGGAGTTAATGAAATACAGAATAACTTTATTTTTTATTTCCGTTTGTGTTATGTATCACTAGTGTATTACAGTGACTTATTATACTGAAATGTGGTGTTAATTTAACCTCATAACACTGTAATGGTTGGTGAATTCTTTGTAACACTGAAATATTAAATTACTGTAATATTTATTTTTTTATAACTACTGAAATGAGATGTTAGAGGCGTTTGTGTTTAAAATAGATGGGATAACTTTTTGGACACTCTGTATGTTATGTTCCAGTGACGACAGATGACAGCACAGAGGTTGGCTGCCACAGTGTTCCGTCTTCAGCTGTTGTATAGGTTATTGTGGTGTTATGGCTCGTGGTGTTGTTATGGCTCGTGTGGTGTTGTTATGGCTCGTGTGGTGTTGTTATGCTCGTGTGGTGTTGTTATAGCTCGTGTGGTGTTGTTATGGCTCGTGTGGTGTTGTTATGCTCGTGTGGTGTTGTTATGCTCGTGTGGTGTTGTTATGCCGTGGTGTTGTTATCTCGTGGTGTTGTTATGGCTCTGTGGTGTTGTTATACTCGTGGTGTTGTTATGGCTCTGTGGTGTTGTTATGGCTCATTGGTGTTATTGTGGCTCGTGTGTTGTTATGGCTCTTGGTGTTGTTATGGCTCGTGTGGTGTTGTTATGGCTCGTGTGGTGTTGTTATGGCTCGTGTGGTGTTGTTATGGCTCGTGTGGTGTTGTTATGGCTCGTGTGGTGTTGTTATGGCTCGTGTGGTGTTGTTGGCTCGTGTGGTGTTGTTATGGCTCGTGTGGGTGTTGTTATGGCTCGTGTGGTTTGTTATGGCTCGTGTGGTGTTGTTATGGCTCGTGTGGTGTTGTTATGGCTCGTGTGGTGTTATTGGCTCGTGTGGTGTTGTTATGGCTCATGTGGTGTTGTTATGGCTCTATGGTGTTGTTATGGCTCGTGTGGTGTTGTTATGGCTCGTGTGGTGTTTATTTATGGCTCGGTGGTGTTGTTATAGCTCGTGTGGTGTTGTTATGGCTCGTGTGGTGTTATTGTTAGCTCGTGTGGTGTTGTTATCGTGTGGTGTTGTTATGGCTCTGTGGTGTTGTTATGGCTCGTGTGGTGTTGTTATGGCTCATGTGGTGTTGTTATGGCTCGTGTGGTGTTGTTATGGCTCGTGTGGTGTTGTTATGGCTCGTGTGGTGTTATGGCTCGTGTGGTGTTGTTATGGCTCGTGTGGTGTTGTTATGGCTCGTGTGATGTTGTTTATAGCTCGTGTGGTGTTGTTATGGCTCGTGTGGTGTTGTTATGGCTCGTGTGATGTTGTTATGGCTCGTGTGATGTTATTGGCTCGTGTGGTGTTGTTATGGCTCGTGTGGTGTTGTTATGGCTCGTGTGGTGTTGTTATGGCTCGTGTGGTGTTGTTATGGCTCGTGTGATGTTGTTATGGCTCGTGTGGTGTTGTTATGGCTCGTGTGGTGTTGTTATGGCTCGTGGTGTTGTTATGGCTCGTGTGGTGTTGTTATGGCTCGTGTGATGTTGTTATGGCTCGTGTGGTGTTGTTATGGCTCGTGTGGTGTTGTTATGGCTCGTGTGGTGTTGTTATGGCTCGTGTGGTGTTATTATGGCTCGTGTGGTGTTGTTATGGCTCGTGTGGTGTTGTTATGGCTCGTGTGGTGTTGTTATGGCTCGTGTGGTGTTGTTATGGCTCGTGTGGTGTTGTTATAGCTCGTGTGGTGTTGTTATGGCTCGTGTGGTGTTGTTATGGCTCGTGTGGTGTTGTTATGGCTCGTGTGGTGTTGTTTGGCTCGTGTGGTGTTGTTATGGCTCGTGTGGTGTTGTTATGGCTGTGGTGTTGTTATGGCTCGTGGTGTTGTTATGGCTCGTGTGGTGTTGTTATGGCTCGTGTGGTGTTGTTATGGCTCGTGTGGTGTTGTTATGGCTCGTGTGGTGTTGTTATGGCTCTGTGGTGTTGTTATGGCTCGTGTGGTGTTGTTATGGCTCGTGTGGTGTTGTTATGGCTCGTGTGGTGTTGTTATGGCTCTGTGGTGTTGTTATGGCTCGTGTGGTGTTGTTATGGCTCGTGTGGTGTTGTTATGGCTCGTGTGGTGTTGTTATGGCTCGTGTGGTGTTGTTATGGCTCGTGTGGTGTTGTTATGGCTCGTGGTGTTGTTATGGCTCGTGTGGGGTGTTGTTATGGCTCGTGTGGTGTTAGTGGCTCGTGTGGTGTTGTTATGGCTCGTGGTGTTGTTGTGGCTCGTGTGGTGTTGTTATGGCTCGTGTGGTGTTGTTATGGCTCGTGTGGTGTTGTTGTTATGGCTATGACGCTGGAGTGGGAGGTAGGGTCCATCTGTGAGGCAGGAGGGGGAGGTGATGACCATCTGTGAGCAGGAGGGGAGGTAAAGGACCATCTGTAGGAGGCAGGAGGAGGTGGGACCATCTGTGAGGGCAGGAGGGGAGGTAGGGACCATCTGTGAGGCAGGAGGGAGGTGGGGGCCATCTGTGAGGCAGGAGGGGGAGGTAGGGACCATCCAGAGGCAGGAGGGGAGGTAGGGACCATCTGTGGGGCAGGAGGTAGGGACCATCTGTGAGAGGCAGGAGGGGAGGTAGGGACCATCTGTGAGGCAGGAGGGGAGGTGAGGGACCATCTGTGAGGCAGGAGGGAGGTGGGGACCATCTGGAGGCAGAAGGGGGGTAGGGACCATCTGTGAGGGCAGAAGGAGGTAGGGACCATCTGTGAGGCAGGAGTGGGAGGTGGGGACCATCTGTGAGGCAGGAGGGGAGGTAGGGACCATCTGTGAGGCAGGAGTGGGAGGTAAGGGACCATCTGTGAGGCAGAAGGGGGAGTTAGGGACCATCTGTGAGGCAGGAGTGGGAGGAGGGACCATCTGTGAGGCAGAAGGGGAGGTGGGACCATCTGCGGAGCAGGAGGGGAGGTAGGGACCATCTGTGAGGCAGGAGGGGGAGGTAGGGACCATCTGTGAGGCAGGAGTGGGAGGTGGGACCATCTGGCCAGGGCAGGGGGAGTAGGGACCATCTGTGGGGGCAGGGTGGGAGGTAGGGACCATCTGTGAGGCAGAAGGGGAGGTAGGGACCATCTGTGAGGCAGAAGGGGAGGTAGGGACCATCTGTGAGGCAGGAGTGGGAGGTAAGGACCATCTGTGAGGCAGGAGGGAGGTAAGGGACCATCTGTGAGGGCAGGAGTGGGAGGAAGGGACCATCTGTGAGGCAGGAGGGGGGAGGTAGGGACCATCTGGAGGCAGAAGGGAGGTAGGGACCATCTGTGAGGCAGGAGTGGGAGGTAGGGACCATCTGTGAGGCAGGAGGGAGGTAGGGACCATCTGTGAGGCAGAAGGGGAGGTAGGGACCATCTGTGAGGCAGGAGGGAGGTAGGGGACCATCTGTGGGAGTGGGAGGTAGGGACCATCTGTGAGGGCAGGAGGTAGGGACCATCTGTGAGGCAGGAGTGGGAGGTAGGGGACCATCTGTGAGGCAGGAGGGAGGTAGGGACCATCTGTGAGCAGGAGGGAGGTGGGACCATCTGTGAGGCAGGGTGGGAGGTGAGGACCATCTGTGAGGCAGAAGAGTAGGGACCATCTGTAGAGGCAGGAGGGGAGGTGGGACCATCTGTAGGCAGGGTGGGAGGTAGGGACCATCTGTGAGAGCAGGAGTGGGAGGTAGGGACCATCTGTGAGAGCAGGAGGGGGAGTGGGGACCATCTGTGAGGCAGGAGGGAGGTAGGGACCATCTGTGAGGCAGGAGGGGAGGTGGGACCATCTGTGAGGCAGGAGGGGTGAGGTAGGGACCATCTGTGAGGCAGGAGGGGGAGGTAGGGACCATCTGTGGGGCAGGAGTGGGGAGTGGGGACCATCTGTGAGGGAGGGAGGTAGGGACCATCTGTGAGGCAGAAGGGAGGTAGGGACCATCTGTGTGAGGCAGGAGGGGGATGAGGACCATCTGTGAGGCAGGAGGGTGGTAAGGACCATCTGATGAAGGCAGGAGTGGAGGTAGGGACCATCTGTGAGGCAGGAGGGGGAGGTA
>NW_024715339.1:0-23659 GCF_018991925.1 Homarus americanus
TGACACTCACAGGTAAACCTGACACTGCAGGTACCTCTGACACTCGCAGGTACACCTCTTGACACTCCCAGGTACACCTCTGACACCCCCAGGTACACCTCTGACACCCTGCGCGCCAGCCTGACACCTCCAGGTACACCTCCGACACCCCAGCACACCTCCGACGCCCCTGGTACACTCCTCCGACACTCTAGCTACACCTCCGACCACCCCAGGCACACCCCAGACACTCCCCGTGAACACCCCTGACACCCGGCACACCCCAGACACCCTGCACACCCTGACACCCAAGGTACACCTCTGATACTCCCAGGCATACCTCCACACCCAGTACGCCGCCGACACCCCAGGCAATACCCGCTGACACTGCCAGGTACACCTCTGACACTTCATGTACACCTAGACACAACCAGGTACACCACAGACACTCCCAGGTACACCTCAGACACTCCCAGGTACACTTCTGACACCCCAGGCATACCTCTGTCACTCCCAGGCACACCGCCGACACTCCCAGGCACACCCCTGACACCCCAGGCACACCCCCTGACACCCCAGGCACACCTCAGGCACCTTGCAGCACACCCCAGACACTCCCCAGTACACCCCTGACACTTCCAGGCACCCACCCACACTCCAGGCACACCCCTGACACCCCAGGCACACCACGACACCCCAGGCACACCCTGACACTCCCCAGCCACACCCCCTGACACTCCCAGGCACACCTCTGACACTCCAAGGTACACATCTGACACTCCCAGGCTATCTCTGATACTTCAGGTATACCTTCTGACACTCCCAGGTACACCGCTGACACTCCCAGGTACACTGCTGACACTCCTTGTGTACACCGCTGACACTCCCCAGGTACACCGCTGACTCTGCCATGGTACACGTTTCACCCCAGACACTCCCCAGGCACACCTCTGACACTCCCAGGTGCACACCCTAACACCCCAGGTACACCTCTGACACTCCAAGGCACACATCTGACACTCCCAGGTACATCTCTGATACCTCAGTGTATACCTCTGACACTCCCCAGGTACTCCACTGACATTCCCTGGCACCACTGACATTCCCTGGTACACCTGACACCCCAGGTACACCTCTGACACTAGGTGCACACCTCTGACACTGCCAGGTACACCTCTAACACTGCCAGGCACACCTCTGACACTCCAGGCACACCTGTGACACCCCCAGGCACACCTGTGACACCCCAGGTACACCTGACACCCCAGGCACACCTCTGATACTCAGGCACACCTCCGATATTCCCAGGTACACCTCGATACTCCCAGGTACCCACTGACACCCCAGGTACACCTCTGACACTCACAGGTACACCTCTGACACTGCCAGGTACACCTCTGACACTGCCAGGCACACTCTGACACCTGCACACCTCTGACACCCAGGTACACCCCCAACACCCAGCCACACCTCTGATACTCCCAAGAACACTGATATCCCAGATACACGTCCGAAACTCCCAGGTACACCCTTGACACCCAGGTACTCCACTGACACCCAGGCACACTTGACACTAGGCACACCTCTGACATCCCAGGACACCTCGACTCTCCCAGGCACACCTCTGACACTCCCAGGCACACCTCCGACACTCCCAGGCACACCTCCGACACCCCCTGGCACACCTCCGACACCTGGTACACCTCCGACACCCCAGTACACCTCCGACACTCCCAGGCACACCTCCGACACCCCAGGTACACCCCTGACAACCCCAGGCACCCCTGACATTCCACGGTACACCCCTGACACTCCCAGGTACACCTCTGACACCCCAGGAACCTCCACTGACACTCCCTGGTACACCTGAGACACTCCCTGGCACACCGACACTCTGGCACCTCCGACACCCCAGGTACACCTCCGACCCCTGGTACACCCCTGACACTCCCAGGTACACCTCCAACACTCCCTGCACACCTCTGACACTCCCAGGCACACCTGACACTCCCAGGCACACCTCCGACACTACCCAGGTACACCTCTGACACTCCCCAAGTACACCTCTGATACTCCCAGGTATAATTCTGACACCCCAGGTACACCCTGACACCCCAGGTACACCTCTGACACTCCCAGGCACACTCTGACACTCCCAGGTACCCACTGACACTCCCCTGGTACAAGCACTGACACCCCCTGGCACACCGGACACCCAGGCACACCCCAGACACTCCCCAGGTACACCCCTGACCCCAGGTACCCCACATCCCAAGCACACCTGTCACTCCCAGGTACCCCTGACACTCCCAGGCACACCTGACACTCCCAGGCACACCTGTGACACTCCCAGGCACAGTCCGACAAAACGAGGTACACCTCTGACACTCCCAGGTACACCTCTGACACTCCCAGGCACACCTCTGACACTCCCAGGACCACCTCTGACACTCCCAGGCACACCTCTGACACTGCCAGGCACACTGTGACACTGCCAGGCACACCTGTGACATCCCAGGTGCACCCTGACACTCCCAGGTACACCTCCGACACCCAGGTACACTCTAATACTCCCAGGAACACTTCGATATTCCCAGGCACACCTCCGATACTCCCAGGCACACCTTGACACCCCAGGTACCCACTGACACCCTGCACACCTCTGACACTCACAGACACCTCTGACACTGCCAGGCACACCGTGACACTCCCCAGGTACACCTCCGACACCCACAGTACACCCTCTGATACTCCCAGAACACTTCCAATATTCCAGATACACCTGATACCCCAGGGTACACCCCTTGACACTCCCAGGTACTCCACTGACACCACCAGGCACACCTCTGACACTCACAGGCACACCTCTGACACCCCAGGCACACCACTCGACACTGGCACACCTCTCACACTCCCGGCACACCTCCACCTTCCCAGGCACACCTCTGAAACTCGTACACCTCCGACACTCCCGGCACACCCCTGACACCTCAGGCACACCCCTGACACCCAAGGCACACCCCTGACACCCCATGCACACCTCTGACACCCCAGGAACTCCACTGACACCCCTGGCACACCTCAGACACCCTGGAACACCTCCGACACTCCTGGTACACCCGACACCCTGCACACCCGACACCCCAGGCACACTTCTGACACCCCAGGCACACCCTGACACTCCCAGGCACACCTCTGACACCCCAGGCACACCCTGACACCCGGCACACCTCTGACACTCCCAGGTACCACTGACACACCCTGCATCTCAGACACCCCGGCACACCTCCGACACTCCCTGGTACACCTCCGACACACCCTGGCACACCTCCGACACTCCCAGGCACACCCAGACACTCCCAGGTACAACCCCTGACACTCCCAGGCACACCCCTGACGTCCCAGGCACACCCCTGACACTCCCAGGTACACCTCTGACACTCCCAGGCACACCTCCGACACCCAGGCACACCCTCTGACACCCCAAGCACACCTCTGACACCCCAGGTACAATCTCCACTCCCAGGCACACCTGTGACACTCACAGGTACAGCTCCGACACCCAGGCACACCCGACACCCCAGGTACACCTCCGACACCCTGGCACACTCCGACACCCCAGGCACACCACTGACACCCCAGGCGTACACCCCTAACACCCCAGGCACACCTCTGACACTACAAGGCACATCTGACACCCAGGTACATCTCTGATACCTCAGGCATACCTGACACTCCCAGGCACACCGCTGACACTCCCAGGTACACCGCTGACACTCCCAGGTACACCGCTGACACCCCAGGTACCGCTGACTCTGCCATGGAACACGTTTGACACTCCATGTACACCTCAGACACCCCCAGGTACACCCTGACACTCCCAGTTACACCCCTAACACTCCCAGGCACACCTCTGACACTCCAAGGTACACATCTGACACCCGGTACATCTCTGATACCTCAGGCTACCTCTGACACCCCAGGCACACCGCTGACACCCCAGCACACCGCTGACACTCCTGGGCACACCGCTGACACTCCCAGGCCACCGCTCGACTCCTGCCAGGGCACACCTCTGACACCCATGCACACCCCTGACACCCCAGGCACACCCCACACCCCAGTACACTTCTGACACCCCAGGCACACCTGTGACACCCCAGGCACACCTCTGACACCCCAGGCACACCTCTGACACCCCAGGCACACCCCTGACACCTGCTGCACACACTGACACCCCAGGTACATCTCTGATACCTCAGGCATACCTCTGACACCCCAGGTACACCCCTAACACCCCAGGCACACCTCTGACACTGCCAGGCACACCCATGACACTCCCAGGTACACCCTGACACCCCAGGCACACCCCGACACCCCAGGTACACCTTGACACTCAGGTACACCTCTGACACACCCCAGGTACACCTCCAACACCCTGGTACACTCCGACACCCGGCACACCGACACCCCAGGTACACCTCTGACACCCAGGCACACCTCTGACTCCCAGGTACACCTCTGACACTCCCAGGCACACCACTGACACCAGGCACACCTCCTCACACCCCAGGCAAACCCCTGACACCCAAGGCACCTGACTCTCCCAGGTACACCTCCGACACCCCTGGCACACCTCCGACACCCCAGGCACACCTCCGACACTCTGCATCTCTGACACTTCCAGGCACATCTCTGACACCTCCAAGCACACCTCTGACACTCAGCCATATCTCCCACCCCAGGTACACCCTGACACTCCCAGGCACACCTCCTGACACCCCAGGTACACCTCTGACACCCCAGGTTCTCCACTGACACACCCCATCTCAGACACTCTGAACACTCCGACACTCCTGGCACACCTGAAACTCCCAGGTACCTCAGACACCCTAGGTACACCCCTGACACTCCCAGGTACACCCCTGACACTCCAGGTACACCCCTGATACTCCCAGGTACACCTCTGACACTCCCAGGTACACCTCCGACACTCCCAGCCACCTCTGACACCAGGCCACCTGACAATCTGCACACCTCTGACACCCCAGGCACACCACTGACACACCCTGGTGCATCTCAGACACTCCCTGAACACCTCCTCGACACCCCAGGCACACCTCCACACCCCAGGCACACCTCAGACACCCTGCACACCCCTGACACCCCAGGCACACCCGACACCCAGCACACCCTGACACCCCAGGTACACCTCTGACACCCCAGGTACACCTCTGACACCCCAGGTACAGCCCGACACCCAGGCACACCTCCGACACCCCTGGCACACCTCCGACACCCCAGGCACACCCTCTGACACCCCAGGTACACCCCCAACACCCCAGGTACACCTCTGACACCCAAGGTACACATCTGACACCCCAGGTACATCTCTGATACTCTCAGGTATACCTCTGACACTCCCAGGTACACCCTGACACTCCCAGGCACACCGCTGACACCCAGGTACACCTTCACCCCAGGTACAGCTCCGACACCTCCAGGTACACCTCCGACACTCCCTGCACACCTGACACCCCAGGTACACCTCTGACACTCGGTACACCCCTCAACACCCCAGGCACACCCTGACACCTGCTGTACACATCTGACACCCCAGGCACATCTCTGATACTCAGGTATACCCTGACACCCCAGGTACACCGCTGACACCCCAGGCACACTGCTGACACCTTGTACACCAGCTGACACTGGCACACCGCTGACTCTGCCATGGTACACGCTTGACACCCATGTACACCTCAGACACCCCAGGCACACCTCTGACACTCTCTGGTACACCCTAACACCCCAGGCACACCTCTGACACCCAAGGCACACACTGACACCCCAGGTACACTCTGATACTCAGGCATACCCCACACCCCAGTTACTCCACCGACCTTCCCTGGTACTCCACTGACATCCCTGCACACCTCCGACACCCCAGGTACACCTCTGACACCCATGCGCACCTCTGACACTGCCAGGCACACTCTAACACTGCCAGGTACACCTCTGACACTGCCAGGCACACCTGTGACACTCCCAGGTACACCTGCACACTCCCAGGTCCACCCATGACACTCCAGGCATACCTCCGACACCCCGGCACACCCCTGACACCTCAGGCACACCTCTGACACCCCAGGCACACCCAACACCCCGGCACACCTCCGACACCTCAGGCACCTCCGACACCCCAGGCACACCCTGACACCGCCAGTACACCCTGACTGCCAGGCACACCCAGACACCCCAGTACACCTCCTGACACCCCAGGCACACCTCTCACACCCCAGGTAAACCCCTGACACCCAATGCACACCTCCGACTCCTCCCAGGCACACCTCCGACACCCCTGGTACACCTCCGACACCCTGCACACCTCCGACACCCCAGGTACACCCCTGACCTTCCAGGCACATCTCTGACACCCCAAGCACACCTGGTACTGCCAGCTATACTTCCACACCCCAGGACACCTCTGACACTCCCAGGCACACCTGACACCCAGGTACACCTCTGACACCGTTCTCCACTGACACACCCTGGTGCATCTCAGACACTCCCTGGAACACCTCCGACACCCCTGGTACACCTCCTGACACCCCACAGGCACACCTCTCAGACACCCCAACACCCCACCTCCCAGGCACACCCCGACACCCCAGGTACACCTCTGACACCCCAGGCACACCTCCGACACCCCAGGCACACCTCTGACACCCCAGGCACACCCTGACACCCCAGGCACACCTCTGACACCCCAGGCACAGCCCGACACCTCCAGGTACACCTCCGACACCCCTGGCCCACACACCCAGCCACCCCACACCCAGGCACACCCCTAACACCCCAGGCACACCTCTGACACTCCAAGGCACACATCTGACACTCCGGCACATTCTGATACTCAGGCATACCTCTCACTCCCAGGTACACCGCTGACACTAGGCACACCCTGACACTCCAGGTACACCGCTGACACTCAGGCACACCGCTGACTCTGCCATGGTACACGTTTCTGACACCCATGCACACCAGACACTCCCAGGCACACCTCTGACACTCTCAGGCACACCCCAACACTCCAGGTACACCTCTGACACCCAAGGCACACATCTGACACCCAGGTACATCTCTGATACCTCAGGTATACCTCTGACACACCCAGGTACCCACTGACATTCCCTGGTACTCCACCATTCCCTGGCACACCTCCGACACCCCAGGCACACCTCTGACACTCCAGGCACACCTCTGACACCTGCCAGGCACACCTCTAACACTGCCAGGCACACCTCTGACACTCCCAGGCACACCTGTGACACTCCCAGGCACACCCTGACACTCCCAGGTACACCTCCGACACTCCCAGGCACACCTCTGATACTTTAGAACACCTCCGATATTCTGTACACCTCCGATACCCCAGGTACCCACTGACACCCCAGGTACACCCCTGACACCCAATGCACACCTCCGACTCTCCCAGGTACACCTCCGATACCCCGGTACACCTCGATAGTCCACGTACACCTCTGACACCCCAGGCACACCTCTGACAAACCCCAGGCACACCTGAGCACTCCCAGGCACACCTGTGAAACTCCAGGCACACCTCCTCACACCCCAGGCACACCGACCTCCCAGGCACACCCCTGACACCTGGCACACCTCCGACACCCGGTACACCCCTGACACCCCAGGCACACCTCTGACACCTGCTGCACACCCCTGACACCCCAGGCACCTCTGACACTGCCAGGCACACCTCTGACACTGCCAGGTACACCTGTGACACCTGCACACCACTGACACTCCTGGTACACGTCTCACACTCCCGGCATACCCCTGACACTCCAAGGTACACCCCTGACGCCCCAGGTACACCCCACACCCCAGATACACCTCCGATATCCAGGCACACCTTGACACTCCTGTACACCCCTGACACTCCCGGTACACCCTGACACTGCCAGGCACACCTGTGACACAGGCACACCCAGACTCTCCCAGGCACCTCTGACACCCGGCACACCTCCGACACTCCCAGGCACACCTCTAATACCCGCGAACACTTCCAACATTCCAGGTACACATCCGATACCCCAGGCACACCTTGACACCCCAGGCACTCCACTGACACCCCAGGCACACCCTGACACTCACAGTACACCTCTGACACCCCAGGCACACCTCTGACACTGCCAGGCACACTGACTGCCAGGCACACCCATGACACCCCAGGCACCACTGACACCCCAGGTACACCTCTCACACCCCAGGCACACCCCTGACACCGGCACACCCCAGACTCTCCCGGGCACACCTCCGACACCCCTCTGGCACACCTCCGACACCCCAGGCACACCTGACACCCCAGGCACACCCCTGACACTTCCAGGTACATCTCGACACTCCCAGCACACTATGGTACTCCAGCCATACTTCACACCCCAGGCAACCTCCGACACTCCCAGGCACACCTCTGACACCCCAGGCACACCTCTGACACTCCGGCACACCTCTGACACTGGTACCCACTGACACACCCTGGCATCTCAGACACTTCTGGAACACCTCCGACACCCTGGTACACCTCAGACACTCCCCAGGCACACCCCTGACACTAGGCACACCCCTGACGCCCCAGGTACACCCCTGACACTCCCAGGCACACCTCTGACACCCAGGCACACCTCCGACACCCCAGGCACACCTCTGACACTAGGCACACCTTGACACCCCAGGTACACCTCTGACACTCCCAGGCACACCTGTGACACCCCAGGTACAGCCCGACACCCAGGTACACCTCCAACACTCCCTGGTACACCTCCGACACTCCCAGGTACACCTCTGACACCCAGGTACACCCCTAACACTCCCATGTACACCTCTGACACCCAAGGTATACATCTGACACTCCCAGATACATCTCTGATACTCAGGTATACCTCTGACACTCTACACCACACCCCAGGTACACCGCTGACACTCCCAGGTACACCGCTGACACTCCCAGGCACACCCTGACACACCCAGGTACACCTCTGATACCCCAGGCACACCTCTGACACTCCCAGGTATACTTTTGACACCCAGGTTCACCTCTGACACCCCAGGTTCACCTCTGACACTCCCAGGCACACCTCCAACACCCCAGAACCCACTGACACCCTGGCACACCCTCAGACACCCCGGCACACCTCCGACACTTCCTGGCACACTCCGACACCCCAGGCACACCTCCGACCTGGCACACCTCTGACACCCCAGGCACACCTCTGACACCCCAGGCACACCACTGACATTCCCAGGCCACCCCTCACACCCCAGGCACACCTCCAACCTCCCAGGTACACCTCCGACCTCCCAGGCACACCTCCGACACCCCTGGTACACCCGACACCCCAGGCACACCTCTGACACTCCCAGTCACACCCCTGACACTCAGTGCAAACCCCGACACTCCCAGGCACACCTCTGATACCCAGGTACACCTCTGACACTCAGGCATACCTCTTGACACCCCAGGTTCACCCCGACACTCTCAGGTTCACCTCTGACACCTGCACCGCTGACACTCCTGGCACTCTTTGACACCCCCAGGCACACCCCAGACACCCCAGGCACACACCTAGACACTCCAGGCACACCGCTGACACCCCAGGCACACCCTCTGACACCCCGGTACACCTCCGACACCCCCAGGCACACCTCCGATACTCCCAGGCACACCCTGGCTCCTCCCAGGCATACCTCAGACACTCCCAGGCACACCTCCGACACCCGGCACACCCTCCGACATTCCAGGCAGCACCCGATATCCCAGGCACACCCTTGACACCCCAGGTACCCACTGACACCCCTGGTACACCTCTCACACCCCAGCCACACCTCAGACACCGGCAAACCTCTGACACCCCAGGTACACCTCGAACACTTCCAGGCACACCACGACACCCAGGCACACCTCCACACCCCAGGCACACCTCCCGACTCTCCCAGCACACCTCCGACACTCCCTGGCACACCTCCGACACTCCGCGCACACCTCCGACACCCCAGGCACACCTGACACCCCAGGTACACCACTGACACTCCAGCACACCTCTGGTACTTCCAGCCATACTTCACACTTGCACCTCTGACACTCCCAGGTACACCTCTGAAACTCCCAGGCACACCTCTGACACTCCCAGGTACTCCACTGACACACCCTGGTGCATCTCAGACACTCCCTGAACACCTCCACACCCCTGGTACACCTCCGACACCCCAGGTGCACACCCAGACACCCCTTCTGATACCTCAGAACACCTCCGATATTCCCAGGACACCCCTGATACCCCAGGCCCACTGACACCCCAGGCACACCGACACCCAAGGCACAACTGACCTCCCAGGTACACCTCCGATACCTGTACACCCTCGGATAGTCCCACGTACACTTGACACTCCCAGGCACACCTCTGACACTCCTAGCACACCTGCACCCCAGGCACACCTGTGAAACTCGGCACACCTCTCACTCCCAGGTACACCTCCGACCTTCCCAGGTACACCTCTGACACTCCTGGTACACCTCCGACACCCGGCACACCCCTGACACTCCCCAGCACCTCTGACACCTGCCACACCCCTGACCTCCCAGGCACACTCTGACACTGCCAGGCACACCTCTGACACTGCCAGGCACACCTGCACACCCCAGGCACACCACTGACACCCCAGGTACACGTCTCACACCCCAGGCACACCCCTGACACTCCAAGGTTCACCCTGACGCTCCCAGGCACACCCCCTGACCCAGACACCTCCGATACCCCAGGCACACCCTTGACACTCCCAGGTACACCCTGACACCCCAGGCACACATCTGACACTGCCAGGCTACACCTCAGACACTGCCAGGCACACCCAGACCCCAGGTGCACCTGTGACACCCCAGGCACACCTCCACTACCCCAGGCACACCTCCTAATACTCCCAGGAACACTCTGATATTCGGCACACATCCGATACCCCAGGCACACCTTGACACCCGGCACCCACTGACACCCAGGCACACCTCTGACACTCACAGGTACACCTCTGACATTCTGTACACCTCTGACACAGTGCCACCTCTGACACTGCCAGGTACACCTGTGACACCCAGGCACACCACTGACACTAGGCACACCTTCACACTCCCAGGCACACCCCTGACACCCAAGGCACACCTCAGATCACCCAGGCACACCTCCGACACCCTGGCACACCTCCGACACCCCAGGCACACTGACACCCGGCACACCCCTGACACTCCAGGCACATCTCTGACACCCCAAGCACACCATGGTACCTCAGCCACTTCACACCCCAGGCACACTCCGACACTCCCAGGTACACCTGACACCCCAGGTACACCTCTCACACTCCCAGGCACACCTCTGACACCCCAGGTACTCCACTGACACACCCCAGCACTCAGACACTCTGAACACCTCCGACACTCCCTGGTACACCTCAGACACTCCCAGGTACACCTGACACCCCAGGTACACCCCGACGCCCCAGGTACACCCCTGACACTCCCAGGCACACTTGACACCCCAGGTACACCTCCGACACTCCAGGTACACCTCTGACACTCCCAGGTACACCTTGACACTTCCAGTACACCTTGACACTCCAGGCACACCCTGACACCCAGGCAGCTCCTGACACCTGTACACCTCCACCCTGCACACCTGACACTCCCAGGCACACCTCTGACACCCCAGGCACACCCCAACACTCCCCCATGTACACCTCTGACACCCAAGGCACACATCTGACACTCCCAGATACATCTCTGATACTCAGGTATACCCTCTGACACTCTCCAGCACACCGCTGACACCCTGCAGCCACCGCTGACACCCCAGGCACACCGCTGACACCCAGGCACACCCCTGACACACCAGGCACACCCTGATACTCCCAGGCACACCCCTGACACTCCCATACCCCTGACACCCCAGGTTCACCTCTGACACCCCAGGTTCACCTCTGACACTCCCAGGTACACCCCAACACCCGGAACCCACTGACACCCCTGGTACACCCCAGACACCCCTGGTACACCTCCTGACACTTCCTGGTACACTCCGACACTCCCAGGCACACCTCCGACACCCCAGGCACACCTCTGACACTCCAGGCACACCTCTGACACCCCAGGTACACCACTGACATTCCTGCACACCTCTCACACTCCTGTACACCTCCAACTCTCCCAGGCACACCTCCGACCTCCCAGGTACACCTCCGACACTCCCTGGCACACCCGACACCCGGTACACCTCTGACACCCTCAGTTACACCCTGACACCCAGGTAAACCCCTGACACCCCAGGTACACACCTCTGATACCCCAGGCACCCCTGACACCCCGGCATACCTTGACACCCCAGGTTCACCTCTGACACTCCCAGTTCTCTGACACTCCCAGGCACACCGCTGACACCCCGGCACTTTCTTGACACTCCCAGGTACACCCCAGACACTCCCAGGCACACATCTGACACTTGGCACACTGACACCAGGCACACCTCTGACACTCCCAGGTACACCTCCGACACTCCTGCACACCTCCGATACCCCAGGTACACCTCTGGCTCTCCCATACCAGACAACTCCCAGCCACCTCCGACACTCCAGGCACACCTCCTGACACTCCCAGGTACCTCCGATATCCCAGGCACACCTTTGACACCCAGGTACCCACTGACACCTGGTACACCTCTCACACCCAGCCACACCTCAGACACCCAGGCAAACCTCTGACACTCCCAGGCACACCCTCGAACACTTCCAGGTACACCCACTGACATTCCCAGGCACACCCCTCACACCCCAGGCACACTCCGACCTCCCAGGCACACCTCCGACCTCCCAGGTACACCCGACACCCCCTGGCACACCTCCGACACCCCAGGCACACCTCCGACACCCCACACCCCTGACACCCCAGGTACACCACTGACACCCAAGCACACCTCTGGTACCTCCAGCCATATCTCTCACACCCCAGGTACACCTCTGACACCCCAGGCACACCTCTGAAACTCCCAGGCACACCTCTGACACCCCCAGGTACTCCACACTGACACACCCTGGTGCATCTCAGACACTCCTGGAACACCTCCGACCTCCTGGTACACCTCCGACCTCCCAGGTACACCTCAGACACTCCCAGGTACACCCCTGACCTCCCAGGTACACCCAGACGCTCCCAGGTACACCCCTGACACTCCCAGGTACACCTCCGACACTCCCAGTGCCCCTCCGCCTCCCAGGTACCTCTGACACTCCCAGGTACACCTCTGACCTCCCAGGTACACCTCTGACACTCCCAGGTACACCTGCTTGACACTCCCAGGTACAGCTCCGACACCTCCAGGTACACATCCGACACTCCCAGGTACACCTCTGAGCACTCCAGTACACCCCTAACACTCCAGGTACACCTCCGACAATCCCAGGACCTGCTGACACTCCCAGGTACACCGCTGACACTCCCAGGTACACCGTGACACTCCCAGGTACACCGCTGACACAGTCATGGTACACGTTTGACACTCCATGCACATGTCAGACACTCCCAGGTACACCTCTGCCTCCCAGGAACACCCCTAACACTCCCAGGTACACCTCTGACACTCCAAGTACATCTGACACTCCCAGGTACATCTCTGATAATCTCAGGTATACCTCTGACACTCCCAGGTACTCCTGACATTCCTGGTACACCTCCCACCTCCCAGGTACACCTCTGACACTCCCAGGTACACCTCTGACACTGCCAGGTACACCTGTGATGCTCCAAGCCCACACCTGTGACACTCCCAGGTACATCTCCACACTCCCAGGTACACCTCTGATACTCTAGGCACCTCCCATTCCCAGGTACACCTCCGATTCTCCCAGGTACTCACTGACACTCCAAGGTACACCTCTGACACTCCAGGTGCACCTCTGACACTCCCAGGTACACCTCTGATACTGCCAGGTACACCTGTGACACTCCCAGGTACACGTCTGACACTCCCAGGTACACCTCCGACACTCCAAAGTACACCTCTGATACTCCAGGAACACTTCCGATATTCCCAGATACACCTCGCTACTCCCAGGCACACCTTTGACACTCCCAGGTACTCACTGACACTCCCAGGTACACCTCTGACACTCACAGGCACACCTCTGACACTGTCAGTACACACCTCTGACACTGCCAGGTACACCTCTGACCTCCCGGTACTCCACTGACACCCTGGTGCATCTCAGACCTCCTGGGACACCTCCGAGCACTCCCTGGTACCTCCGACACTCCCAGGTACACCTCAGACACTCCCAGGTACACACCCCTGACACTCCCAGGTACACCCCTGACGCTCCCAGGTACACCCTGACACTCCCAGGTACACCTCTGACACTCCCAGGTACACCTCCGACCTCCCAGGTACACCTCCTGACACTAACAGGTACACCTCTGATACTCCCAGGTACACCTCTGACCTCCCAGGTACACCTCTCCCGCCTCCAGGTTCACCTCTGGCCTCCCAGGTTCTCTGACACTCCCAGGTACACCGCCGACCTCCCTGGTACTTTGACACTCCAGGTACCTCAGACACTCCCAGGTACATCAGACACTCCTAGGTACACCGTGACACTCCCAGGTACACCTCTGGCACTCCCAGGTACACCTCCGACCTCCAGGTACCTCCGATGCTCCCAGGACACCTATGGCTCTCCCAGGTATACCTCAGACACTCCCAGGTCACCTCCAGGCCTCCCAGGTACACCTCCGACACTCCCAGGTGCCTCCCATGCTCCAAGTACACCCTGCACTCCCAGGTACTCACCCAACACTCCTGGTACACCTCTCACACTCCAGGTACACCTCAGGCGCTCCCAGGTAAACCTCTGACACTCCCAGGTACACCTCCGAGCACTTCCAGGTACACCACTGCATTCCCAGGTACACCTCTGGTACTTCCATTCTCTTCTCTCACACTCCCAGGTACACCTCTGACACTCGCAGGTACACCTCTGGCACTCCAGGTACCTCTGACACTCCCAGGTGCTCCACTGACACACCCTGGTGTCTCAGACCTCCTGGAACACCTCCGACACTCCCTGGTGCACCTCCGACACTCCCAGGTTTTCCCAGGTACACCCCTGACACTCCCAGGTACACCCCAGACGCTCCCAGGTACCCCAACACTCCCAGGTACACCTCTGACCTCCCAGGTACACCTCCGACACTCCCAGGTACCTCTGACTCCCAGGTACACCTCTGACCTCCCAGGTACACCTGTGGCCAACCTCCCAGGCACACCTGCCCAACCTTGCTCCCAGGTAGCTCCGACACCTCCAGGTACCTCCGGCTTCTCCCAGGTACACCTCTGACACTCCCAGGTACACCCCTAACACGCCCAGGTACACCTCCTGACAATCCTAGGTACACCTTTGGCTCTCAGGTACCTTTGACTCCCAGGTACACCGCTGATACTCTCCCAGGTACACCATGACACTGCCATGGTACACGTTTGACACTCCATGCATCTCAGACACTCCCAGGTACACCTCTGACACTCCAGGTACACCTATTTGCTCCCAGGTACATCCTCCTGACACTCCAGGTACACATCTGACACTCCCAGGTACCTCTGACACTGCCAGGTACACCTGTGGATACTCCCAGTGCACCTGTGACACTCCCAGGTACACCTCCGACACTCCAGGTACACCTCTGATACTCCCTAGGAACACCTCCGATATTCCCAGGTACACCTCGGTCTCCCATGTACTCCCCCAGCCTCCCAGGTACACCTCTGACCTCACAGGTACCTCTGACACTCCCAAGAGCACACCTCTGACACTGCCAGGTACACCTGTGACACTCCCACGTACACCTCTGACACTCCCAGGTACACCTCCGACACTCCAAAGTACACCTCTGATACTCCCAGGAACACTCCCGGTCATTCTCCAGATACCTCCGATACTCCCAGGTACACCTTTCACACTCCCAGGTACTCCACTGACACTCCCAGGTACACCTCTGACACTCTGGGTACACCTCTGACACTGTCAGGTACACCTCTGACACTGCCAGTGCACCTCTGATACTCCAGGTTCTTCCGTATTCCCAGATACGTCCGTCTCCCAGGTACACCCTTGACACTCCCAGGTACTCCACCTGACACTCCCAGGTACACCAGCCAGCACTCCCAGGTACACCTCTGACACTCCTAGGTACTCCTTTGTCACTCCCTGATACACCTCTAACACTCCCACGTGCACCGCTGACACTCCCAGGTACACCGCTGACACTGCCAGTTACACCTCAGACACTGCCAGGTACACCTCAGACACTGCCAGGTGCACCTCAGACACTCCCACGTACATCTCAGACACTCCAAGGTGCACCTCTGATACTCCCAAGTGCACCTCTGACACTCCTAGGCACACCTCTGACACTCCCAGGTACACCTCAGACACTCCCAGGTACACCGCTGTCACTCCCAGATACACCTCTGACACTCCCAGGTACACCTCTGACACTCCCCAGGTACACCTCTGACACTTCCAGGTACACACTGACACTCCCAGGTACACCTCTGTCACTCCCAGGTACCTCAGACCTCCCAGGAGTACCACCGCTGACACTCCCAGGTGCACCTCTGACACCCCCAGGTACACCTCTGACACTCCCAGGTACACCTCTGACACTCCCAGGTACACCTCTGACACCCCCAGGTACACCTCTGACACTCCCAGGTACACCTCTGACACTCCCAGGTACACCTGTAACACTCCCAGGTACATCTCCGACACTTCCAGGTACACCTCTGGCACTCCCAGGTACTCCTCCGATATTCCCAGGTATACCTCCGATACTCCCAGGTACACCTCTGACACTCCCAGGTACTCCACTGACACTCACTGGTACACCTCTGACACTCCCAGATACACCTCTGACACTCTTACGTACACCTCTGACACTCCCAGGTACAACCTCCGACACACCCCAGGTACACCTCTGACACTCCCAGGTACACCTCTTACACTCCCTGGTTCTCCCCTGACCCTCCCAGGTACTCCTCAGACACTCCCAGGTACACCTCTGACACTCCCAGGTACACCTCAGACACTCCCAGGATACACCTCTGACACTCCGAGGTACACCCCAGACACTCCCAGGTACACCCCTGACACTCCCAGGTACACCTCTGACACTCCCAAGTACACCTCTGACACTCGGTGCACCCCAGACACTCCCAGGTACACCTCCTGACACTCCCAGGTGCGCCACTGACACTCCCTGGTACACCTTGACACTCCCAGGTACCTCTGACACTCAGGTACAACTCAGGCCTCCCAGGCCACACCTCCGGCCTCCCAGGTGCTCCACTGACACTCCTGGTACACCCGCCAGCCACTCCAGTACCTCTGACACTCCCAGGTACAACTCAGACTTCCTAGGTACACCCCTGACACTCCCAGGTACACCTCAGACACTCCCAGGTACACCTCAGACACTCCCAGGTACACATCTGACACTCCCTGGCACACCACTGACACTCCCAGGTACCCCTCTTACACTGTCTGGTTCTCCTCTGACACTCCCAGGTACACCTCAGACACTCCCAGGTACACCTTAGAAACTCCCAGGTACACCTCTGACACTCCCAGGTACATCTCTGACACTCCCAGGTACACCCCTGACACTCCCAGGTACACCTCTGACACTCCCAGGTGCTCCTCTGACACTCCCTGGTACACACCTGACACACCCAGGCACACCTCATACACTCCCAGGTACACCTCTGACACTCCAAGGTACACCTCTGACACTCCCAGGTACACCTTAGACACTCCCAGGTACACCACTGACACTCCCAGGTATACCTCTGACACTCCCAGGTCCACTTCTGACTCTCCCAGGTACACCTCAGACACTCCCAGGTGCTCCTCTGACACTACCAGGTACACCTCAGACACTCTCAGGTACACCTCAGACACTCCTAGGTACACCTCTGACACTCCCAGGTACACCTGTGACACTCCCAGGTACACCTCTGACACTCCCAAGTACACCTCAGACACTCCCAGGTACACCTCTGACACACCCTGGTACTCCTCTGACACTCCCAGGTACATCTCAGACACTCCCAGGTACACCTCAGACACTCCTAGGTACACCTTTGACACTCCCAGGTACACCGCTGTCACTCCCAGGTACACCGCTGACACTGCCATGTTACGTTTGACACTCCATGCATCTCAGACACTCCCAGGTACACCTCCTGACACTCCCAGGTACACCCCTAACACTCCCAGGTACCTCTGAGCACTCCCAGGTACACCTCAGGCCTCCCAGGTAAACCTCTGACACTCAAGTTACACCTCCGACACTTCCAGGTACACCACTGACACTCCCAGGTACACCTCTCACACTCCCAGGTACACCTCCGACTCTCCCAGGTACACCTCTGACACTCCCTGGTACACCTCCGACACTCCCTGGTACAACTCCGACACTCCCAGGTACACCTCCGACACTCCCAGGTACACCTCCGACACTCCCAGGTACACCCCTGATACTCCCAGGAACTCTCCTGACACTCCCAGGTACACCTCTGACACTCCCAGGTGTACCTCTGACACTCCCAGGTACACCCCTGACACTCCCAGGTACCTCTGACACTCCCAGGTACACCTCTGACACTCCCAGGTACACTTCCGGCCACTCTCAGGTACACCTCCTGACACTCCCAGGTACACCTCTGACACTCCCAGGTACACCTCTGACACTCACAGGTAAACCTCCGGCCTCGCAGGTATCTCCTCTGACACTCGCAGGTACACCGCTGACACTCCCAGGTACCTCTGACACTCCCAGGTACACCTCTGACGCTCCCAGGTACAGCTCTGCACTTCCAGGTACACCTCCGACACTCCCAGGTACCTCCGACACTCCCAGGTACACCTCTGACTCTCCAGGTACATCTCTGACCTCCCAGGTACACCTCCGACTCTCCCAGGTACACCTCCTGACACTCCCAGGTCCCTCCAGCACTCCCAGGTACACCTCTGACACTCCCAGGTATGCCTCTGTCACTCCCAGGTACACCCTGACCTCCCAGTACACCTGACATCCCAGGTACACCTCTGACACTCCCAGGTGTACCTCCTGACCTCCAGGTACACCCTGACCTCCCAGGCACCTCCCAGCACTCCCAGGTACACCTCCTGACACTCCCAGGTACACTTCCCAGCACTCTCAGGTACACCTCTGTGCTCCCAGGTACACCTCCCAGCACTCCCAGGTACACCTCTGGCCTCCAGGTACACTTCTGACACTCTCAGGTACCTCTCACCTCCCAGGTACACCTCTGACACTCCCAGGTACACCTCTGACACTCACAGGTAAACCTCCAGCACTCCCAGGTATCACCTCCCAGCACTCGCAGGTACACCTCTGACACTCCCAGGTACTCCACTGACATTCCTGGTACACCTCCGAGCTCTCCCAGGTACCTCTGACACTCCCAGGTACACCTCTGATACTCCCTGGAACACGTCATGTTCAGGCACACCTCCGATTCTCCCAGGTACTCACTGACACTCCCGGTGCACCTCCTGACACTCACAGGCACCTCTGACCTCCCAGGTACACCTCTGACACTGCCAGGTACACCTGTGACACTCCCAGGTACACCTCTGACACTCCCAGGTACACCTCCGACACTCCAAAGTACACCTCTGTCTCCCAAGAACACTTCCGATGTTCCCAGAATACCTCCGATACTCCCAGTACACCTTGACCTCCCAGGTACTCCTCTGACACTCCCAGGTACACCTCTGACACTCCCAGGTACACCTCCTGACACTGTCAGGTACACCTCTGTGCACTGCCAGGTACCTCTGGCTTGCTCAGGTACACCTCTGACACTCCCAGGTACCTCCGACACTCCCAGGTACCTCTGATGCTCCCAGACACCATGACACTCCCAGGTACCTCTGACCTCCCAGGTACACTCCGACACTCCCAGGTACCTCCCGATGCTCCCAGGTGCCTCTGGCTCTCCCAGGTACACCCCTAACACTCCCAGGTACACCTCTGACAGAATCCCAGGCCTGCTGACACTCCCAGACACACCGTGACACTCCCAGGTACACCGCTGTCCTCCCAGGTACACCATGACACTGCCATGTTACACGTTTGACACTCCATGCACATCTCAGACACTCCCAGGTACCTCTGACACTCCCAGGTACACCCCTAACACTCCCAGGTACCTCTGACACTCAAGGAACATCTGACCTCCCAGGTACATCTCTGATGCTGGGTATGCCTCTGACACTCCCAGGTACTCACTGACATTCCTGGTACACCTCCGGCACTCCCAGGTACACACAATGCTCCTAGGAACACCTCCGATATTCCCAGGTACCTCCGATTCTCCCAGGTACTCACTCAGCCTCCCAGGTACACCTCTGACACTCCGGTACACCTCTGACACTCACAGGCCTCTGGCCTCCCAGGTACACCTCTGACACTGCCAGGTACCTGTGACACTCCCAGGTACACCTCTGCACTCCCAGTACCTCCGACACTCCAAAGTACACCTCTGATCCTCCCAGGAACACTTCCGATATTCCCAGATACACCTCCGATACTCCCAGGTTTGCCTGGCCTCCCAGGTACTCACTGACCTCCCAGGTACCTCTGACACTCCACAGGTACACCTCTGACACTGTCAGGTACACCTCTGACACTGCCAGTACACCTCCTACGCCTCCCAGGTACCTCCTGCTCCTCCCAGGCCTCCCGTGTTCCCAGATACCGTCCGATACTCCCAGGCCCTTCACCTCCCAGTGCTCACTGACACTCCCAGGTACACCTCTGACACTCCAGGTACATCTCTGACACTCCCAGGTACACCTCCGACTCTCCCAGGTACACCTCTGACACTCCCAGTTACACCTCCAGCACTCCCAGGTACACCTCCTGACCTCCCAGGTATATTTCTGTCCTCCCAGGTACACCGCTGACACTCCCAGGTACACCCTGACCACTCCCAGGTCACCTCTGACACTCCCAGGTACACCTCAGGCACTCCCAGGTACACCTCCGGCTTCTCCTGGTACACCTCCGGCACTCCCAGGTACACTCCGCTACTCCAGGTACATCCCTGACACTCCCAGGTACCTCTGACACTCCCAAGTACCTCTGATACTCCCAGGCCTCTGACACTCCCAGGGACACCCCTGACCTCCCAGGTACACCTCTGACACTCCAGGTACACTTCTGACACTCCAGGTACTCCCACAGCACTCCTGGTACACCTCAGACACTCCCTGGTAAACCTCCGACCTCCCAGGTACCTCTCTCACACTCCCAGGTACCTCTGACACTCGGTACACCTCTGACACTCCCAGGTACACCTCTGACCTCCCAGGTACAGCTCCAACACTTCCAGGTACACCTCCGACACTCCCAGGTACACCTCCGACACTCCTGTTGCACCTCCGACACTCCCTGGGAACACCTCCAGCTCCCAGGCCACCGTGACTTGCCCAGGTACACCCCTGCCACTCCCAGGTACACCCCTGACACTCCCAGGTACACCTGTGACCTCCCAGGTTTACCTCTGACTCTCCCAGGAACACCTCCGATATTCCCAGGCCCTCCCGTCTCAGGTACACCGCACTCCCAGGTTCACTGACACTCCCAGGTACACCTCTGACACTCCCAGGTACACCTCAGACACTCCCAGGTAGACCTCTGACACTCCCAGTTACACCTCCGACACTTCCAGGTACACCACTGACACTCCCAGGTACACCCTCTCCTCCCAGGTACACCTTGACTCTCCCAGGTACACCTCTGACACTCCCTGGTACACCTCCGACACTCCCTGTGCAACTCCGACACTCCCAGGTACCTCCGACACTCAGGTACACCTCCGACCTCCCAGGTACACCCCTGTACTCCAGGAACTCTCCTGACTCCCAGGTACCTCGGCACTCCCAGGTGTGCCTCTGACCTTCAGGTACACCTGACACTCCCGGTACACCTCTGACACTCCCAGGTACACCTCTGCACTCCCAGGTACACTTCCGACACTGTCAGGTACACCTCTGACACTCCCAGGTACGCACTCTGACACTTCCAGGTACACCTCCGACCTCCCAGTGCACCTCCGACACTCCCAGGTACACCTCTGACCTCCCAGGTACATCTCTGGCCTCCCAGGTACCCTCCGACTCTCCCAGGTGCACCTCTGACCTCCAGGTACACCTCCGGCACTCCCAGGTACACCTCTGACGCTCCCAGGTATGCCTCTGTCACTCCCAGGTACACCATGACACTCCCAGGTGCACCCCTATTGCTCCCAGGTACCTCTGGCCTCCCAGGTACACCTCAGGCACTCCCAGGTACACCTCCGGCACTCCTGGTACACCTCCGGCACTCCCAGGTACACCTCCATTGCTCCCAGGTACATCCCTGACACTCCCAGGTACACCTCTGGCACTCCCAAGTACACATCTGACTCCCAGGTATACCTCCTGGCACTCCCAGGTATACCCCTACCTCCCAGGTGCACCTCTGACACTCCAGGTACACTTCTGACCTCCCAGGTACTCCACTGACCTCCCTGGTGCTTCTGACACTCCAGGTGCTCCACTGACACTCCCTGGTACACCTCAGACACTCCTAGTAAACTCCAACACTCCCATTTTGCCTCTCACACTCCCAGTACACCCTCTGACACCCCAGGTACACCTCTGGCACTCCCAGGCACCTCCTGACACTCCCAGGGCTAGCTTCCAACACTTCCAGGTACCTCCGACACTCCCAGGTACACCTCCGCCTCCCTGGTACCTCCGACACTCCTGGTGCACCTCCGACACTCCCAGGTACCGCCCAACCTGCCAGGTACACCCCTGACACTCCCAGGTGCACCCCTGACACTCCCAGGTACCTGTGACACTCCCAGGTACCTCTGATACTCAGGAACTCCGTATTCAGGTACACCTCCCGTCTCCCAGGTACACCTTTGACACCAGGTACTCCCACTACCTCCCAGGTACACCTCTGACACTCCCAGTTACACCTCCGACTTCCAGGTACCACACAACCTCCCAGGTACACCTCTCCACACTCCCAGGTACACCTCCGACTCTCCCAGGTACACCTCCTGACACTCCTGGTACACCTCCGACACTCCTGGTTTCAACTCCGACACTCCCATGTTACACCTCCGGCCTCCCAGGTACACCTCCCACACTCCCAGGTACACCCCTGATGCTCCCAGGTACACCCCTGACACTCCCAGGTGCACCTCTGGCCTCCCCAGGTGTGCCTCTGACACTCCAGGTACACCCCTGACACTCCCAGGTACACCTCTGACCTCCCAGGTACACCTCTGACACTCCCAGGTACACCTGACACTCTCAGGTACACCTCTGACACTCCCAGGTACACCTCTGACACTCCCAGGTACACCTCTGACACTCTGAGTAAACCTCTTGACACTCGCAGGTATCACCTCTGACACTCGCAGGTACACCTCTGACACTCCCAGGTACACCTCCTGCTCCAGGCCACCTCTGACACTCCCAG
>NW_024715340.1:0-2945 GCF_018991925.1 Homarus americanus
GAACCCACTGGGAAGGGCTCCATCTACGCCTTCCAGTGGTGGGTCCTGATATCGTCGGCGCTCGACGGATGGTGCTGTTTCACCTCCCAGGATGGGCGAGGATGGGGGATGGGGATGGGGGAATGGGGTTTCCACGCCCTTCCCAGTGGTGGTCGTGATACCTTCCGTCGGCGCCTGACGGATGGTGCCATTCTCCACCTCCCAGGATGGGCGAGGATGGGGATGGGGATGGGGAATGGGTTTCACGCCTTCCCAGGGTGGGTCGTGACACTTCCGTCGGCGCTCGACGGATGGTGCCATTCTCCACCTCCCAGGATGGGCGAGGATGGGGGAGGGGGATGGGGGAATGGGTTTCAACGCCCTTCCCAGTGGGTGTCCTGATACCTTCCGTCGGCGCCTGACGGATGGTGCCATTCTCCACCTCCCAGGATGGGCGAGGATGGGGATGGGGCGGATGGGGACGGATTTTTTTTTTTTTTTTTTTTTTTCTTTGAGGGGATGGGGATGATGGGATTGTGTTTCACGCCCTTCCCAGTCGGTGGGTCCTATACCTTCCGTCGGCGCCTGACGATGGTACCATTCTCCACTCCCAGGATGGGCGAGGATGGGGAATGGGGGTGGGGGATGATGGGGGATTGTGGGGATTCCACACCCTTCCCAGTGGGTGGGTCCTGATACCTTCCGTCGGCGCCTCGACGGATGGTGCCATCTCCACCTCCCAGGATGGGCGAGGATGGGGAATGGGGTGGGGGATGATGGGGGGATTAGGGTTTCCACGCCCTTCCCAGTGGTGGGTCCTGATACCTTCCGTCGGCGCCTGACGGATGGTGCCGTTCTCCACCTCCCAGGATGGGCGAGGATGGGGATGGGGGTTTCACGCCCTTCCCAGTGGGTGTCCTGATACCTTCCGTCGGCGCCTGACGGATGGTGCCGTTCTCCACCTCCCAGGATGGGCGAGGATGGGGATGGGGCGGATGGGGACGGATTTTTTTTTTTTTTTTTTTTTTCGAGGGGGGATGGGGATTTCCACGCCCTTCCCAGTCGGGTCGTGATACCTTCCGTCGGCACCTGACGGATGGTGCCATTTCACTCCCAGGATGGGGAATATGGGGAGGGATGGGGGGATGGGGGGATTGTGGATTCCACGCCCTTCCCAGTCGGTGGGTTCTGATACCTTCCGTCGGCGCCTGACGGATGGTGCTGTTCTCCACCTCCAGGATGGGCGAGGATGGGGATGGGGACGGATTTTTTTTTTTTTTTTTTTGAGGGGGGGGATGGGGGATTCCACGCCCTTCCCAGTCGGTGGGTTCTGATACCTTCGTCGGCGCCTGACGGATGGTGCCATTCTCCACCTCCCAGGAAGGACGGTGGGAATGGGGGTGGGGGAAGGTGCCCGCCCTTCCCAGTGGGTGGGTCCTGATACCTGTCGGCGCCTGACGGATGGTGCTGTTTCACCTCAGGATGGGCGAGGATGGGGGATGGGGGCGGATGGGGACGGGATTTTTTTTTTTTTTTTTTTTTTTTCTTTGAGGGGGATGATTTATCGCCCTTCCCAGTCGGTGGTTGTGATACCTTCCGTCGGCACCTGACGGATGGTGCCATTCTCCACCTCCCAGGATGGGGAATATGGGGGAGGGGATGGGGGGATGGGGGGGATGGGGGATTGGGATTCCACGCCTTCCCAGGGTGGGTCTGATACTCCGTCGGCGCCTGACGGATGGTGCTGTTCTCCACCTCCCAGGATGGGCGAGGATGGGGAATGGGGACGGATTTTTTTTGTGTGTGTGTGTGTGTGTGTGTCTGTGTGTGTGTGTGGTGTGTGTGTGTGTGTGTGTGTGTGTGTCTGTGTGTGTGTGTGGGTGTGTGTGTGTGTGTGTGTGTGTGGGTGTGTGTGTGTGTGTGTGTGTGTGGGTGTGTGTGTGTGTGTGTGTGTGTGTGTGTGTGTGTGTGTGTGTGTGTGTGTGGTGTGTGTGTGTGTGTGTGTGTGTGTGTGTGTGTGTGTGTGTGTGTGTGTGTGTGTTATTTATTTCAATTATACTGCCCCAAGCGTAGACGAACTTGGAAAATAAACAATAGTGGAAACCGTTACAAAACTTATTAAGTATATTTAATAATATAATTAGCCATCAAAATAGCATCACTATTAATATGAATGATAATAATAATTATGATAATAATGATAATAATAGTAATAATAATAATAATAATAATAATAATAATAAATGATAATACTAATGATAATAATAATAATAATAATAATAAAATAATAATAATAATAATAATAATGATAATAATAATAATAATAATAATAATGATAATAATAATAATAATAATAATAATAATAATAATAATAATAATAATGATAATAATAATAATAATAATAATAATACAATCATAATAATAATAATAATAATAATAATAATAATAATAATAATATAATAATAATAATAATAATAATAATAATAATAATAATAATAATAATAATAATAATGATAATAATAATAATAATAATAATGATAATAATAATAATAATAATAATAATAATAATAATAATAATAATAATAATGATAATAATAATGATAATAATAATAATAATAATAATAATAATAATAATAATAATAATAATAATAATAATAATAATAATAATAAAAGTGACAGAGAGAAGAGAGAAAAGAAAGAGAAAGAAAAGAGAGAGAGAGAGAGAGAGAGAGAGAGAGAGAGAGAGAGAGAGAGAGAGAGAGAGAGAGAGAATTAAATAAAGAAATGAATAACAGAGAAAAACTAGACAAGGTGAATGTGTGTTAAAAAATAAAAAAGAGAGAATAGTATAGGCGAGTTTACTACCAGGAGGGCAGTAACACTCTGGCCTGGCCGAGATTGACCAGAATAAAGTATTTGTACCGGCGTAGTATTATTGCCTTGTGGTGGGTAGTAGTAGTAGAGAG
>NW_024715341.1:0-21197 GCF_018991925.1 Homarus americanus
CCCCACACAACACACCTCCACACACACACCTCCACACACAACACCTCCACACACACAACAATCTGCAACACAACACACCACCACACACAACACCCACACAACACACCCCACACACAACACCCACCACACAAAACATCCACCACACAACAACAACCACACACAACACACCCCACACACAAAACCCCACACACAACACCCAACACAACACACACAACACACAACACACACAACACACCCACACACAACAACCCCAAACACAACCACAAACACCACCAAACACAACACCAAACACACACACAACAACCCAACACACAACACCACACAACACCCCAAACACAACCAACCACACACCAAACACCCCACACACAACCCACACACACCCCCAACACACACCCACACACACACCCCCACACACACAATCCCAACACACAACACCCCAACACAACACCCCCACACACAACACCCCACACACACACCCACCCACACAACACCCCACACACAACAACCCCAACACACAACACCCCCACACAACACCCCACACACAACACCCCACACACAACAACCCACACAACACAACCCACACCAACCACACACAACACCCCACCACACAACACAACACACACAACACCCCACACACACCACACACAACACCCCACACAACACCCCCACACAACACCCCACACACAACACCCCACACACACACCCCACACACAACACCCCACACACAACACCACACACAACACCCCACACACAACACCCCACACACAACACCCCACAACACCACACACAACCCCACACACACACACCCCACACACAACAACCCCACACACAACACCCCACACACAACCCCACACAACACACCCACAACACCCCCACACACAACACCCCACACACAACAACACACAACACACACCACACACAACACACCCCCACACAACACCCCCACACACATCCCCACACACAACACCCCACACACAAACACCCCACACACACAACACCCCCACACACAACACCCCCACACACAACACCCCACACACAACACACCCACACACAACACCCACACAACACAACCCACACACAACACCCACACAACACACACCCCACACACAACACCCCCACACAACACCCCACACACAAACCCCACACACAACCCCCACACACAACACCCACACACAACACCACAACACAAACACCCCACACACAACAACCCCACACACAACACCCCACACACAACACCCCCACACAACACCCCACACACAACACCCCACACAACACACCCCACACACAACACCTCCACACAACACCCCCCACACACACACACCCCCACACACAACACCCACACACAACACCCCACACATAACACCCCACACACAACACACCCCACACACAACACCCCACACACAACACCCCACACAACACACCCACACACAACACCCACACACAACACCCCACACACAACACCAACCCCACACACAACACCCCACACACAACACCCACACACAACACCCCACACACACACCCCACACACAACACCCACACACAACACCCCCACACACAACACCCACACAACACACCTCACACAACACCTCCACACACAACACCCCACACACACACACCCCCACACACACCACACAAACACCCCCACACACAACACCCCAACACAACACACACACAACAACACCCTCCACACACACAACACCCCACACACAACACCCCCACACACAACACCCACACAAACACCCAACACAACACCAACCCACACACACACAACACCCCACACACAACACCCCACACACAACAACCCCCCAACACAACACCCAACACACACCCACACACAACACCCTCCACACACACACACCACACACACCCCACACAACACACCCCACACAACAACACCCACACACAACACCCTACACACAACACCCCCACACACAACACCCCCACACACAACACCTCCACACACAACACCTCCACACACAACACCCACCACACACAACACCCCACACAACACACAACACCACACACAACACCCCACACACAACACCCCACACACAACACCCCACACACAACAACTCCACACACCAACACACCACACACAACACACCCCACACACAACACCCACCACACACAACACCCACCACACACAACACCCCAACACAACCACTCCACACACAACACCCACCACACACAACACCCCAACACAACACACCCACACACAACACCCACCACACACAACACCCCAACACAACACACCCCCACACACACACCCACACACAACACCCACCACACACAACACCCCACCACCAACACACACCCACACACAACACCCCCCACACAACACACCCCAACAACACCCCCACACACAACACCCCACACACAACACCCCACACACAACACCCACAACACACCCCCACACAACACACACACACAACACCCACCACACACAACAACCCAACACAACACACACCCACACACAACAACCCCCACACAACACCCCACACACAACCCACCACACACAACACCCCACACACAACACCACCCCACACACAACACCCCACACCACAACACCTCCACACACAACACCCCACACACAACACCCCCCAACACACACACACAACACCCACCACACACAACACCCCAACAACACCCCACACACAACACACCTCCACACACACACCCACCACACACACAACACCCCAACACACACACCTCCACACACAACACCCCCAACACAACACACCCACACACAACACACCCACACAACACCCACACAACACCCACCACACACAACACCACACACAACACCCCACACACACAACACCCACCACACACAACACCCCACACACAACACCTCCACACACACACCCACCACACACAACACCCCAACACAACACACCTCCACACACAACACCCCACACACAACACCCACCACACACAACACCCCCAACACAACACACCTCCACACACACAACACCCCCAACACAACACACCTCCACACACAACACACCCCACACACAACACACCTCCACACACAAACACCCCCAACACAACACACACCCACACACAACACCCCACACACAACACACCACCACACACAACACCCCCAACACAACACACTCCACACACCAACACCCACACAACACCTCCACACACACCCACCACACACAACACCTCCACACACAACACACACCTCCACACACAACACCCCACACACAACACCCACCACACACAACACACCCACACACAACACCTCCACACACAACACCCAACACAACACACTCCACACACAACACCTCCACACACAACACCCCCACACACAACACACCAAACACAACACCCCCCACACACAACACTTCCCCAACACAACACACCTCCACACACAACACCCTCCACACACACACAACACCCTCACACACAACACCCTCCACACACACAACACCCCCACACACAACACACCCACACACAACACCCTCCACACACACAACACCCTCACACCACACCACACCACACACACAGCACACCCACCACACACAACGCCCACCACACACAACACCCCCAACACACACCTCCACACACAACGCCTCCACACACAACACCCTCCACACACACAACACCCTCCACACACAGCACCCTCCACACACAACACCCACCACACACACACACCCACCACACAACACCCCAACACAACACCCCCTCCACACACACACACCCCCCACACACAGCACCCACCACACACAACGCCCCCACACACAACACCCCCAACCACACACCTCCACACTGTACCCCATCCACACACAACCCACTCACACACAACACCCTCCACACACAACACCCCCAACACAACACACTCACACACACAACACCCCACACACACACACACCTCCCACGCACAACACCCTCCACACACACAACACCCACCACACACACAACCCCCCCACACGCTACCCCCCACACACAACACCCCCAACACAACACACCTCCACACACACAACACCCACCACACACAACACACCTCCACACACACAACACACCTCCACACACAACACACCTCCACACACACAACACCCTCACACACAACCCCCCACACACAACACACCTCCACACACAACACCCTCCACACACAGCACCCACCACACACTACACCCTCCACACACAACACCCCCACACACAACACCCCCACACACACAACACCCCCAACACAACACACCTCACACACACAACACCCACCACACACACAACACCCCTCCACACACACACCACCACACACACCTCACACACACAACACACCTCCACACAACACCCTCCACACACAACACCCCTCCACACACAACACACCACCACACACACAACACCCCAACACAACACCCCCCCACACACACAACACCCCCAACACAACACACCTCCACACACAACACCACCACACACAACACCCCCCACACACACAACACACCTCCACACACAACACCCTCCACACACAACACACACTCCACACACACAACACCCCTCCACACACACAACACCCCTCCACACACACACAACACACCTCCACACACAACACCCCCCACACAACACACCTCCACACACACAACACCCTCCACACACAACACACCTCCACACACACACAACCCCAACACAACACCCTCCACACACAACACCCTCCACACACACACACCCACCACACACAACACCCTCCACACACAACACCCACCCACACACAACACCCACCACACACAACACCCCCACACACACAACACCCTCCACACACCAACACCCCAACACAACACACCTCCACACACAACACCCTCCCACACACAACCCTCCACACACACACCCTCCACACACAACACCCTCCACACACAACACACCTCACACACACAACACCCCAACACAACACACCTCCACACACACAACACCACTCACACACCTCCACACACAGCACCCTCACCACACACACACAACACACCTCCACACACACAACACCCCTCCACACACAACACCCACTCACACACAACACCCCTCCACACACACAACACACCTCCACACACCAACACCCCCACACAACACACCTCCACACCCCTACACAACACACCTCCACACACCCCACACACCACCCACCTCCACACACAACACCCTCACACACACAACACACCTCCACACACAACACCCTCCCACACACAACACACCTCCACACACACAACACCCTCCACACACAACACACATCCACACACACAACACCCTCCACACACAACCCACCTCCACACACAACACCCCTCCACACACACAACACCCTCCACACACAACGCACCACCACACACAACACCCCAACACAACACAACACACCTCCACACACAACACACACTCGACACACAACACCCTCCACACAACACCCTCCACCACACACAACACACCACCACACACACACCCCCCAGCACAACACACCTCCACACACAACACACCTCACACAACACCCCTCACACACACACCCCCACACAACACACATCACACACACAACACCCTCCACACAACACACCCACCACACACACACCCCACACACACACCTCCACACAACACCTCCACACACAGCACCCACTCCCACACACAACACCCCCACACACCACACCTCCCACACACAACACACCCCTCCACACACAACACCTCCCACACCACCCACTCCACACACAACACACCTCACACACAACACACACCCTCCAACACAACACACCTCACACACCAACACCCTCCACACACAACACACACTCCAACACAACACACTCCACACACCACCCCTCCACACACAACACCTCCACACACAACACCCACTCCACACACAACACACACACAACACACACATCCACACACAACACCCTCCACACACACAACACCCCTCCACACACAACACACCTCCACACACAACACCCTCCACACACAACACCCTCACACACAACACACCCACACACAACACACCTCCACACACGACACCCCCACACACAACACCCTCCACACCCACACCTCCCACACACAACACCCTCCACACACAACAACCTCCACACACCAACACACCATCACACACAACACCCCAACACAACACACCTCCACACACAACACCCTCCACACACAACACCCCCACACACACAACACCCCCCAACACCAACACACCTCCACACACAACACCCTCCACACAAAACACTACCACACACACCCACACACAACACCCCCAACACAACACACCTCCACACACACAACACCCTCCACACACACAACACCCCCCACACAACACACTCCACACACAACACCCCCAACACAACACACCTCCACACACCACAACACCCACCACACACACAACACCCCCCCCACACAACACCTCCACACAACACACCTCCCACACACACAACACCCCACACACACACAACACCCCCACACACAACACCCCCAACACAACACCCCCACACAACACCCCCAACACAACACACCTCCACACACACAACACACCTCCACACACACACACACAACACCCCCAACACAACACACTCCACACACAACACCCACCACACACAACACCCCCACACACACACACACAACCCACAACACCCCCCACACAACACACCCCCCAACACAACACACCTCCACACACAACACCCACCACACACACACACCCCCACACAACACCCTCACACACACACAACACCCCACACACAACACCCCCACACACACAACACCCCAACACAACACACCTCCACACACAACACCCCAACACAACACACCTCCACACACACAACACCCACCCACACACAACACCCCCCCCACACACAACACCCCAACACAACACCTCCCACAAAACACACCCCCCAACACACACACCTCCACACACAACATCCGCACACAACACCCCCACACAACACACCTCCACACACACAACACCCCAACACAACACCCCAACACAACACACCTCCACACACAACACCCTCCACACAACACCCACCACACACAACACCCCCAACACAAACACCTCCACACACAACACCCCCACACACAACACCCACCACACACACAACACCCCCAACACAACACACCTCCACACACAACACCTCCACACACAACACCCACCACACACAACACACCTCCCACACACAACACCCCCACACACAACACCCACACACACACAACACCCCCAACACAACACACCTCCCACACACAACACACCTCCACACACAACACCCCCCACACACACTGCCCCCAACACAACACACCTCCACACACAACACACCTCCACACACCCTCCCACACACAGCACACCTCCACACACAACACCACTCCACACACAACACACCTCCACACACAACACACACCTCCAACACAACACACCTCCACACACAGCACTCCACACACAACACACTCCACACACAACACACCTCACACACAACATCCACCACACAGCACCCACACACAACACACCTCCACACACAACACCCTCCACACACAACACCCTCCACACACAACACACCTCCACACACAACACCCTCCACACACACAACACCCTCCACCACACAACACCCTCCACACACAACACCCCCCACACACACAACACACCTCCACACACACAACCCCCACACACACACACCTCCACACACAGCACATCCACACACACCAACCACCCTCCACACACAACCACCTCCACACACAACACCCTCCACACCCAACACCCTCCACACACAACACCCTCCACACACACACACACAACACCCCCACACACAACACACCTCCACACACACAACACCCCCACACAACCACCTCCACACACACACAACACCCTCCACACACACAACACCCTCCACACACAACACACCTCCACACACAACACCCTCCACACACACACACAACACCCTCCACACCCCACAACACCCTCACACACAACACCCACCCACAACACACCTCCACACACAACACCCTCCACACACAACACCCACCACACACAACACAATAACCTAGAAGAGAGACAAATGGATCCGGTGACGACAAACACTCACGTCACTTAATACCTTACCATCAAGGCTGTGTTGTCATCCCATCCTTTGTTATGATGACCCATTCACAAGGACATCAGTGTGAGATTCAGTGAGCTAATCAGCCTTAGAAAGTTGAGACCAGTAGGAAGATGTTTTTGTAGGGTTTAAATGTTGTCTTCCGATGAATGAGTGAATGAAGTAATGCTTATATGAATGAATGATTGAAGAAGTAATGTTGTAAAAAGAAATTATTATTTATTTGTAATTAATTGAGGACAACCTTGAAAAAGTGGCACGTTTTCCTGTCACCTTCATATGCTCATACACTCTCACTCCCTCCCTCACTCACAAAAAGACCTCCTCCTTCCCACGCCCTCACCTCCTTCCTCCTCCAACTTTTTCACCTCCTCCCTCCCTCACCAACACCTTAACCTCCTCCTCCCCTCACCAATACCCTTACCTCCTCCCTTCCTCACCAACACAACACAGCTCTTGAACATCATGATCCTCAAACGGTGAACGCCTCTCCAGCTTCTATATACGAGTATATTCTCAACCCCAAGAATTATCCACACAGAGACAGATACGCGCAGTTTGGAACATGACTGAGTGAGTGGAAAGCGGTGACCTTTTATAATGGTGGAGCCTCTAGTGATAATGGGGGGATAATGGTTCTCTGTGGTAATAAGGAGACAGCTTAATGGGATAATGGGTAACTAGGTAATTGTGATAATGAGGAAGTGTGTAGTAATGGGATGTGTTTACTAGAGATAAATTTGGCGTTAATGAACTGTTACGAAGGAACTGTTAAGTGTTGTTAGTGAAATGAGTCAAGCCTTGTTCTCTTTCTACTTTGGTTAATGCCGCATGCTGACATAGTCACTGACGCATGTCTTGAGTCGAACATATATACAGTGGTTGGTAACGCTTGTTGCATCAGTCGGTTTGATGTTTCCTAAAGTCTATGAGAAAAAATATACTCTTTTACACAAGAAAATAATTTATGGATTTTAGAACCATAGTTTATAAGGAAACATATTCAAGGAACAACAATAAGTTATTTGATATGATGAATGGTACAAGTAGCCCACAGCAGTCCGGCCACCTTCCTCAAGCACCTCACAATGGTCGCGGTCCTCTGCCTTCAGGCCAGGCCTCCTGCCTCGCGGGAACGCCTCCTCACTTTCACTCTCTGGGGCGTTAGTGTGTGTGAGGCCCCGTAGTCACAGTGTTCATCAGGTGGCCGCCATCAACACACCGAGTCTCCCTACAACTGTTTCAAAATATCTCAACATATAAAACAGAACGTGCTCAGTATGACTTCGTGCAGAACAGTGATTGAAATCTGATAAGATCCTCCAACATAGAGTGTAAGAACATCCTCCTCGTATCACGTGGTAGAGAAGAGTTTACGCGTGATATTTATGAATTAGTTACTAGGTTATTTCTGTATTTATATGAACTGTCGATACACATTCTCAAGATGATTCGGCTAGTACTTATCGTGGTGTTGTGGGTGTGTACGGTTGAGGGCCAGTCACGATTCTCATTGTTGTCATCTCTACTGTCGGCCAGACCACGATCACCCCTCCCAGCCTTCAATCCTGTTAACAACCGCCACCACCACCTCCCTCCCATCGCCTGGCTTTGCCCCCTCGCAGCCCTCACAGCCCCTACAGCCTCGACAACGTGGGACTAAGTACTCCGCCAAAGCCACCTCAAGTGTTCAGTGCTTCACCGTCGCTGAAAGACTTGTCAATACACTTTCAGCCGTCAGTAAAAACCTTTGATAATTCACAAGCGGCTTTCGTAGAAGACAGGAGTGTAGAAGAACGAGATGTAGAGCTACAACAAACACTAGATTCAAACTCAGCCACGTCCATACCCTTCCAATCGTCGCCCACAACTATCAAGTTCACATTAGACGACGTCCCTAAGTTTTGGCAGCCACAGCTGCTTCCTCCACAGCTCGACATCAAATCAACAGAAGAATCGTATAATGAAGACAAGTCATTATCACGTCTATCTGCAGACTCACTTGAGAACACACCTGTAGATGATCTTGTGTTCTCTCCCTCAGTGAATTACGAACAAACGCCTGATCATCTCGTCATTCTTGCGTCGACGGATATTAATCAAGTGTCAACATCATCACAAACTAGTCCGTTCTTAGCGGTAACAGGACGACAAGGCTCTCTGAGGGACATTTCTCTCCCCGTGTTAGATGCTGTTGATGATAGTTTTAGACCGTCGTTAAGTTTCCCTTTCTTAGAAGACTCAACTGAAGAACCACAGAACTCGGTTACACTTATTGAGGCGAGAACACCTGTAGTGAACTCTTTCCTACACTCGGAGCCTCTTCCTCATGTTGAACCAAAATCCAGTATCTTCTCCATAAATCCAGTTCCAATAGATTTTAAGGATACTGGTGATGATATTTTTCTCGGGAAATCTTTAAATAACAGACACTTAAGCAAGACGCCAGTACCCAAGGTGGTAAACTTCAGTGAGGAAAAAGATAGCGCTGAAACAATTACCAAGACTGAAAAACCTCTGCCCACGAGAAAAACATTTCACTTTGATCAAGAATTTTTAGCTCTTCTGAAGAATTATAATCCAACAGAGAAGGGCGACACAAATACTAACACGGAATCTTCCTCTGAGGCAAATCCATTCTGGCTCAGCGGCCAGAGTGACGACGATAAGTTGGGGGGAGTTTGGCGTCTGAAAGGAGGTGCTCGGTCTCCAGCCATCAGTTTAGCTAGACAGGACACCTTGCCATTACAGAACCCACTGCAGAACTTAGGCGGAGTCTTTACTACTTCTTCGAGGCTTGACAACTACAGCTAAAAGTATAACCAGTACTACGACCCCGTCAGGGAGTGAGCTGGTGGCCTGCGAATAATATCTGTAGGGGAGGTGGGCGAAGTGTCTCACGACTCACAGGAGAAGGAGATCAGTTCAGCAGTGCCACTTTCTGCTGTTCTTAAACATGGTGTTCAGAGCCTTAACGTGAGCGTCTGGGTGTCCGGCTGTCCCAAGCTTAATGGCAAGGTGGTGCTCAACTGTGAAATCCATCATGACTCTCTGGCCAATACTGCTATGGTGAGTACGACTTGCCAGCTGTGTGTGTGTGTGTGTGTGTTAATAATAATAATAATATAATAATAATAAAAATTAACGGTTTATTGAAAGAGCATTGCAGCCGGAAGGCTAAAAATATACAGTTACATAATTAGGGAATGGTTCACTTGATTGACAAATAATATACAAGTAACATAAGCGATACAAATTTGATATATAGCATTAAAGTGGGGAGAATGTCATCCTACAGGGCATTTCATCATACTGTAGTAACAGAGCAAAAAGGAAAGATTGGCTGGGAGTGAACACACTGGTTTATTACGAGTTCTAGATAATTTTTACAGTGGCTGGGACTAGGCTGTTCTTATTGCGAAAAGTACGTGCTCGTATTGGCTGGATGCGGTTGTTGTGTCGAACAGCAATTCGCGGACGAGTAGGAGTCGGTGTCGAGGATGGTACAGATGCTTCTCACCAAATTTGCAGATGAAGTCGCGGTGAGGGTCAGAGAGATCCGAGAGGGTCAGTGTGTTGAGCGCTTCTTGATATGTGGAGTAGGAAGGGAAGAGAATAATCTTGCATGCCCTCTTTTGCACTTTTTCTAGGTGTTTTCGTTGTGTGGCATTTAGGGAGGAAGACCAGGTGGGGGAGGCATAGGTGAGCTTGGGAAGTATGAATGTTAAGTAAGCACTGAAGAGCTCGGGTGCAAGAATTCCGAGTGACTTGAGTTCGTTATCTGTAGTGACGCCGAGGAGTTTGGTGGAGTCCACAACCTGGAGTGTGTTGGGGCCCAAAGTAATGGAGATGAGGTGGGACAAGGTCAGAGGAGAGGTTGATGGTCTTGGTTTGGTTGTTGGTGGCCCAATTTTGGAGATTGTTCAATATATTCTGGAGGGTGGTGTATTCGGGAGCCAAGTTGTTCACACTGATCCCGATGGTGAAGTCGTCGACTTGTTTCCAGCGAGCAGAGGTTTCTCTTAGGACATCATTGATAAACATGAGGAAGCAGAGCGGTTACCATCTTGGTGCCTTGTGGAACACAGGTGAGTGACTGAAAAGTGGAGACAGCCCATCGGAAGCGTACGGCTTGGCGTCGGTCACTAAGGAAGTCTGTGAGCTACTGTATAAGACTTCTCCAAAACCCGAGGTCGACAGCTTTGTTGGTGATTAAATTGTGATCGACTAGGTCAAATGCTTTGGTGAAGTCATTGAAGACGACAGCCACGGACATCTTTCGTTTTTTTCCAGATGGCAGTATACCGAGTCGTGAAAGCTGACAGGAGAGGTAGTGGTGGAGGAAATTTTCATATTGCCAAATTGTTGAGGATCTATGGCACCTGCAATATCAGCATAAGCCCAGTCAAACACGAAACTTTCATAGATTAAACTGGGTATTAGGGTGATGCAATGGGTCGTAGATCATTTAAGGATTGTGGGCTGGTTGACTTGGGCACTGGTGACACATTTGAGGTCTTCCAGTCAGCTGGGCATCTTTCTTGGCTAAGGGAAGTATTGATGATGGAACAGAGGGGCTTAGTTAGTTCCGGGAGGAACTCCTTGTAGAGTTTAATTGGTAAGTCAATGGGGGTTGTGGAGTGCTTTAGCTTCAGTTTGTCCAGACGTTTTGCTACTTCAAATTCTTCCACTAAGTCAGCAGAAAAGGGGGGCCGGTAGGTAAGCAAGGAGACTGGCTGTGTCAAACCGGGGGAGCGTCTGACATACAGTTGCGAAGTGGTTGTTTGATTGCTCAGCTGCGTCACCATTAGTGAGATGGCTAAGAAATGTGAGGGGGTGTGTCTTATTGTTTAGTCCACAGAGTGTGTGTGTGTGTGTATGTGTGTGTGTGTGTGTGTGTGTGTGTGTGGCCACGGTGTGTGTGTGTGTGTGTGTGTGTGTGTGTGTGTGTGTGTGTGTGTGTGTGTGTGTGTGTGTGTGTGTGTGTGTGTGTGTGTGTGTGTGTGTGTCTGGTGTGTGTGTGTGTGTGTGTGTGTGTGTGTGTGTGTGTGTGTGTGTGTGTGTGTGTGTGTGTGTGTGTGTGTGTGTGTGTTGTGTGTGTGTGTGTGTGTGTGTGTGTGCGTGTGTGTGTGTGTGTGTCACAGTGTGTGTGTGTGTGTGGTAGCCGTGTGATTTTTGCTTCGGTCTCTCTCTCTTACTCACATGTACAGTACATACATATAAATGGAGAGGTAGGTAATTGTATGTTAGGTAAGTGTGTATTAGGTAAGTGTGTATTAGGTAAATGTGTGTTAAGTAAGTGTGTGTTAGGTAAGTGTGGATAAGGTAAGTGTGTGTGCTAAGTAAGTGTGTGTTAGGTTAGTGTGTGTTAGGTTAGTGTGTGTGATAGGTAGGTGTGTGTTAGGTAAATGCGTGTTATGTATATGTGTGTTAGGTAAGTGTGTGTCAGGTAAGTGTGTCAGATAAGTGTGTGTCAGGAAAGTATGTATCAGGTAAGTGTGTGTCAAGTAAGTGTGTGTCAGGTACGTGTGTTAGGTGTGTCAGGTAGACGACCATGGCGGCCTTGTGTGGTTTTGTTCTCGCTGTGTTATGTCACACACTGGTAAGTAATGTTATGACAGTCACGTATACTGTGTGTGTGTGTGTGTGTGTGTGTGTGTGTGTGTGTGTGTGTGTGTGTGTGTTGAAATGAGTACACATTTGTTACCGCTTGTATATGTAGGTATGCATATGTGTGTTGGTCCCTGCGTAACTATCTAATTAATCCTCACAGCCACCTGACTGAGGAGAGAGAGAAAAAAGAAACTTTGTCTCAGTCAACCAACAGATTAAGAGTGACAGTCACTTGGGGTAAACCACATACACACACACACACACACACACACACACACATATGGCTTCGTTGGGCTACAAAGCCTTTATTTATTATTTATCTCCAGAAGTTAAAGGCACCAAGAATTCAATGAAAGGCGGACTTAGGACTCAGGTGGACGGTGAGCGAGAGAAGTGGAAGCGATGATACACAGAACCAAAAATCAAAGCCATAAACCGCAGACTGAACCTCGGAGGTGACATTGTGCAAGAGACCGCCGGGCTGAGTTTTATGCCACTTTGCACTCATTAAGATCTGACCTCGCTTCCACCTCGACCACACTCTGCCAAACGTAAAAGAAAAATCGATGAAAGTGAAGAATATTGGGGAATTTTTTGGGGGGCCAATCAGCAACAAACAACCTTGATGTAAGCTCTCCCGGGAACTGTGTGCTCATTGGCTGGTTTATAATACGTGTTACTGGATGACTGATACTCCAGTTGTGTTGGTGTCCCCCCCCCCCTCCTATCTCTTCCTCCGTTTCTCCTCTCTCCTCTCCTCTCCTTCTTCCTCCCTCCCTCCCTTCTCCTCCTCTTCCTCCTCCCTCTCTCCTCCTCCTCCAATCATTTTCCCATCACCTACACTACATATTTCCTTCCCCATATTCTATCCTCTCTCCCATCTCTCATCTATCCCTCTCCTCTACCTATTGACTCCCATCCTCTTCACACCACACTAACCACACTCCTATCCTCATCACCCTATTCTCCCTGAAGGTAAGCAAACAAACATCATTCTTCACTGGGGATGAGAGACTAGAGGATAGTAACGGGCCAGTGGGATGATAGTAACGGGCCAGTGGGATGATAGTAACGGGCCAGTGGGATGATAGTAACGGGCCAGTGGTATGATAGTAATGGGCCTTTGGTATGATAGTAACGGGCCAGTGGGATGATAGTAACAGGCCCAGTGGGATGATGGTAACAGGCCAGTGGGGATGATAATGGCAGCTCCAGTGGCATGATAGTAACGGGCCAGTGGGATGATAATAACAGGCCAGTGGGATGATAGTAACGGGCCAGTGGGATGGTAGTAACAGGCCAGTGGGATGATAGTAACGAGCCAGTGGGATGATAATAACAGGCCAGTGGGATGATAGTAACAGGCTGAGTGGGGATGCTAGTAACGGGCCAGTGGGATGGTAGTAACGGGCCAGTGGGATGCTAGTAACAGGCAGTGGGATGGTAGTAACGAACCCGGTGGGATGGTAGTAACAGGCCAGTGGGATGGTAGTAACGGGCCAGTGGGATGATAGTAACAGGCGCAGTGGGATGCTGGTAACGGGCCAGTGGGATGATAGTAACGGGCTAGTGGGATGATAGTAACGGGCCAGTGGGATGGTAGTAACGGGCCAGTGGGATGGTAGTAACAGGCCAGTGGGATGATAAGTTTATTGATATATTGGTATTATTATCGTTTTGGTCATCCATAGAAGTTACGTTATGTTACGTTACGTTACGTTACATTACGTTGAAATTATGTTTTTCCAATGTTTTTTTTTATGTTTTGAACGATTCTGACCTTCATTTAAAATAGGTTGATGACCGAAACGATAAATTTACCGACATTTTCTTGTTTGTATTGTGTCTGTATTCTTCTTTACTGATTATTACAGCACAAAAATGGTTCTTTCTGACAATGACTGTTTTAGCTTGTGTGATAATATACTGCACGAGTGTTTTGTTAATTGTGATTAGATACGGTGATAATGGACAGGTAACATACATAGATACATACATACATACATACATACATACATACACAGTAGTCCTCATAAGAAGTGAATCTTCGCGCTGCACCCCACATCACCACCTGGCTGTCACACTCGGCCAAGTAATTTCTAACTACCTGTAACCACTGACTAAACTATACATACATGCACATTAGACACTTTCATATACATATATACACATATGTATAGTCTTCAACCAGGAAATCATGTCACGCTAAGAATAACATCACCACTGTTGCTAAGATTGTTGTAGCGTAGTATTAAAAAAAAACATTATTCTTACAGTAACATTATACCACAAGTGTTAATAAGATAAACATTACAGAGATAGAGAATAATAATAGTGACTATATTTTCTCCCCCCAAGTCCCGATGTGGGTCAGTGACCTGTGCTCGGGTGGGCTAATCCCCATAAAAAAAATGGGGTAATGTTACAGAGATGATACATAATGCCATCACCGTAACAGACACTGGATATAACGTTACGAATACACTGTTGTTACGTTGTGTATAGTAACTAGCAAGACTTTTATATAAACAACAGTGTGATAACGTCCCTAGTATTTTGTACCTGAATCTGTATTAGTCATTATACTTATATTTGTACCCGTAACTATACTTGTACATGTGTGACGGAAGAACAGTGAGGAAAGAAAGAGAAGGAAGGAAGGGGGTGGGTGAGGAAAGAGTAAGAGGGAGAGGGTGCGTGAGGAAAGAGCAATGAGGAAAGAAAGAGGAGGAAGTTGTTGGGGGTGAGGGAAGGGGGGTGGGTGAGGAATGAATAGGAGGAAGGAAAGGGAGAATGGTAGAGGTTATGGGTGACAGAGAGAGGGAGGGGTGGGTGGGGGGAGAAGGAAGGTGGGTCGTGGGAGAAAGTGGCGCTGTTAGACATTTTGCGGTGTGAGTTTGAGCTGAAAGAGAAGGAATGAAACACCGCTGAGTTGGCAGGTTATATCAGGCACTGTCAGGCACCTCCATATAACGGACTTCTCTCACCATATAATCCGTTAAATGTCGGTATCACAATTAACGGACTGTCGATATAATGAACCTTCTTTTCTATTTATAGTTCGTTAGATGTAGGTTTCACTTAATGAACACTGGACATAACGGACGTCTCATTAGATATAATCCTTTAATGAGGTATCATAACTAACGTCCCCTCGATATAACGTACTTCTCTCTCCATTTAATCCGTTAACTGGAGGTTTCAAATCTAACGGACCTTGATAAAATGGACTTTCTCATCTATATAGTCCGTTAAATAGAGGTTTTTACGTAGTGTAGGCTAGTAGGCAGGAGGAAGCAAGAACGTTTAAGAATAGAGCTATTGGGAGGAGAGATGTGTGTGTGTGTGTGTGTGTGTGTGTGTGACAGACGATAAGATGTAACTATAGTGAAACCTCTATTTAACGGACTATATGTTTTCGTTAGATATGGAACCCCTATTTAACGGATTACTTAGAGAGAAGTCCGTTATATCGAGGGGACGTTAGAATAACACTAACAACACCTCTTTAACTTGTGTAGAGTGACGCCTGCGGTGAAAACAGAGGAGCGGTGTACAGGTATAGAGACAGTGAAATTAGCACCAGGTGTGTGTGTGTGTGTGTTTTTGCGTGTATTAATATATGAGTGTATGAATGTGTAACGTATGAGTGTGTGATTGTATTAGTGTATGGGTGTATGATTGTATGGGTGTGTGAGTGAATGAGTGTGTGAGTGTGAGTGTATGAGTTTGTAGTTTCTGGTGTGTAGTGTATTAGTGTATGAGTGTATTTGATTATTATTGTGTGAGTGTATAGAGTGTAATGTGTGAGTGAATGAGTGTGTAATTGTATTAGTGTGTGAGTGCATGAGTGTTTGAGTGTGTGAGTGTATGAGTGTGTAATAGTATTGGTGTGTGAGTCCATGAGTGTATGAGTGTGTGAGTGTATGAGTGTGTGTGTGTGAGTGCATAGGTGTGTGTGTGAGTGTATGAGTGTGGTAGTGTGTGAGTGTATGAGTGTGTGTGCAGATTGTGTAAGTGTGTGGTGTGCGTGTGTGCGGGTGTGGTGTGTGTGTGTGGATGTGTAAGTGTGTGGTGTGTGGTGTGTGGTGTGTGAGTGTGTGTGTGTGCAGATTGTGTGGTGTGTGGTGTGTGTGTGAGTGTGTGTGGTGTGTGTGTATGGGTGTGTGAGTGTATGGTGTGTGAGTGTGGAGTGTATAGGTGTGTGTGTGCAGGTGTGTAAGTGTATGAGTGTGTGAGTGTGGTGTGTGTGTGTGAGTGTATAAGTGTGTGACTGTGCAGTATGTATGAGTGTGTGTGGGTGTGTAAGTGCATAGTGTAATAATATTTATGTGTGAGTGTGTGGCAGATATACAGACTTACATTTGATTTAGACATAATGATATAATATGCATTGAATACATTTACAGGGCTGTACAGTACATAAATCAGGAGTTGTTTATTATTTTAACAATAGATGGGATGGTGCTATTCTTATATCTATCGGTGCGGGCTCTTATGGGCTGAATTTTGTTGTAGTGGCAGAATGCACGAGTTGGTGGAGGGCTGCCTGTGGCAGGAGGTGGCGATGACGAGGGTGGTGCATAAGTTGGCTAACAACCCTTCCAGTGCTTGGTGGTGGAGGTCACTGAGGATGGCATTTCCAGGGTGGAGAGCGTTGATGTAGCTGGAGTATTCTGCGCCGAGCATGATTCTGCAGGCCTTTTCTGTACCTTCTGTAGCCGACGTTGTTGGGTAGAGTTGAAAAAAGACGACCAGGCTGGTGACGCATACCTTAGTTTGGGGAGAATAAAGGCATTGGTCCTCAGCTCTGGTGTGGGTGTCCCAAGTGACCTAAGTCGTCATAGCATGTAAAAGAAGGTACAGGGCTGCCTTGATTATGTTGTTCCATGGGCCTTCAGTCCAGTTTGTGGTCTATGGTAACACCAGGAGTTTAGCAGACTACACTGGAAAGGATGGGCACCAACTGTAACTGCTGGAGCTAGCACTGGAGTGGTGGCAGTATTGATGTGCATGACTACGGTTTGGTGTGATTCATGGTGACCTTGATCTCCGTAGTCCATGCCTGTCAAATGTAGCATGTCCAGGGTGCCTTTAGAGGGTGAGTAGTCTGGTGGGGTTTGTCACTGAAACCCTCACAGTGCAGTCATCCTACTCCCTGTGTGTGTACAGGTGTGTAAGTGTATGAGTGTGTGTGCATGTGTGTAGGGTGTATGAGGTGTGTGTGTGTGTGTACAGGTGTGTAGTGTATGGAGTGTGTGTGTACAGGTGTGTGTGGTGTATGAGTATGTGTGTGCAGGTGTGTGTAGGGTGTGTATAGGTGTGTGCAGGTGTGTAGGAGTGTATGAGTGTGTGTGTACAGGTGTGTGGGTGTATGAGTGTGTGTGTGTGCAGGTGTGTGTAAGTGTATGAGTGTGTGTACAGGTGTGTATAAGTGTATGAGTGTGTGTGTGTGCAGGTGTGTGTAAGTATATGAGTGTGTGTGTGTACAGGTGTGTATAATGTATGAGTGTGTGTGTGTACAGGTGTGTATAAGTGTATGAGTGTGTGTGTGGGTGTGTGTGGTGTATGGTGTGCGTGTGTACGGGTGTGTGTAAGTGTAGGTGTGTGTGTGTACAGGTGTGTGTAAGATGTGGTGTGTGTGTGCAGGTGTATAGTGTGTGTGGTGTGTGTGTGTGCAGGTGTGTGTAAGTGTGTGTGTGTGTGTGTGTGTGCAGGTGTGTGTAAGTGTATGTGTGTGTGTGTGTGTGTGTACAGGTGTGTGTGAAGTGTATGGTGTGTGTGTTTGGTGTGTGTAACTGTATGAGTGTGTGTGTGTGTGTTCGGGCGTGTGTAAGTTTATGAGTGTGTGTGTGTACGGGTGTGTAAGTGTATGGTGTGTGTGTGTGCAGGTGTGTGTAAGTGTGTGGTGTGTGTGTACAGGTGTGTAAGTGTGGAGTGTGTGTGTGCAGGTGTGTGTAAGTGTGAGTGTGTGTGTGTGTACGAGTGTGTGTAAGTGTATGCGTGTGTATGTACGGGTGTGTATGTATGTATATAATTAACGGTTTATTGAAAAAGTTCTGCAGCGAAGGCTGAAAATATACATTGGACATAAATGACTTATTACATACATTGGTGGTTTAACAAAAGCCTTCATTAGAAAGGTAAAGGAACATACAGTGAACATACAGATTAATGTAGGTGTTGAACAGCAAACTCGTAGTGTAGTAACTCCTCCCAGATGGCGTTAGGAGGAACTCGTGGTGTATGGTTCCTCAGATGGTGTTATGAGGACCTGACGTGGTGTAGTAATTCCCTCACAGATGGTGTTATGAGGGACGTGGTGTAGTAATTACCTCACAGATGGTGTTATAGAGGCCTCGTGTAGTAATTCCCAGATGGTGTTATGAGGCCTCGTGGTGTAGTAATTCCCTCATAGATGGTGTTATGAGGGGCTCGTGGTGTGCAATTCCCTCACAGATGGTGTTATGAGGGCCTGACGTGGTGTTGAATTCCCTCACAGATGGTGTTATGAGGGCATCACGTGGTGTAGTAATTCCTACAGATGGTGTTATAGGGACTTGACGTGGTGTAGTAATTCCCTACAGATGGTGTTATTGTGAGGTGTGGCCCAGGCCTTCCTATCGTAGAAGGATCACATCGCTGGTTTGTGGATCTAGCCGTTATCACTGGTACCGGACTCCTGTGTGAATGTTAACAGGTACGACTGTTACTGTTGATTATCTCCTGACAAGCACTGTTCACCAATGTTCACCCTTTTAACACAGGTTCCATTCCTTTCTAAGAGGTAACTTCTGGCGATAACTGTTGATATTCCGGTGGGGAGGGGGTTCAGGAGGTTGGTATGGGCCAACATAACAGTAAGTGTATGGGTGTGTGTGTGTATGTATGGGTGTGTAAAGTATATGAGTGTGTGTGTGCAGGTGTGTAAGGTGTATGAGTGTGTGTGTGTACAGTTGTGTAGGGGTGTATGGTGTGTGTGTACAGGGTGTGTAAGTGTATGAGTGTGTGTGTGTGCAGGTGTGTGTAAATGTATGCGTGTGTGTGTGTGTACGGGTGTGTGTAAGTGTATGAGTGTGTGTGTGTCAGGTGTGTAAGTGTATGAGTGTGTGTGTGTGTGTCAGGTGTGTAGGTGTTTGAGTGTGTGTGTACAGGTGTGTAAGTGTATGAGTGTGTGTGTGTGTGCAGGTGTATAAGTGTATGAGTGTGTGTGTGTGCAGGTGTGTGGGGTGTATGAGGTGTGTGCAGGTGTGTGTGAGAGGTGTATAGTGTGTGTGTACAGTTGTGTAGAGTGTATGAGAGTGTGTGACGGGTATGTGTAAGTGTATGAGTGTGTGTCTTTACAGGTGTGTAAGTGTATGAGTGTGTGTGTACAGGTATGTGTAGTGTATAGTGTGTGTGTACGGGTGTGTAAGTATGAGTGTGTGTGTGTGTGTGTGTGCAGGTGTGTGTAAGTGTGTAGTGTGTGTCTGTACAGGTGTGTAAGTGTATGATGTGTGTGTGAACAGGTGTGTGTAAGTGTATGGTGTGTGTGTGCAGGTGTGT
>NW_024715342.1:0-11685 GCF_018991925.1 Homarus americanus
AGAAATCATTTTTTGTTACTCATCCTTCTGATCCTCCTTCTCTTCCTCCTCCTCCTTACCCTCTCCCCCACTCTTCTTCCAGCCCCCAGGAAGAAAAACAGCAGCGGGAACACGGCGAGAGAGATGAAGTTGATACACACACATGACTTCCCCCTCCCCCACACACATCCCTTCTACACACACACACACACACACAAACACACACACACCTCCATCCCTCCCACCCACCTCGCCGTTGTGGGTCATTTTGACACCTTAACCTGACTGCCTCGTCAATCTTGCGTTATCCCCACACCATGTCCTTGCATGACGACCTCGCTTATGTTACTGCCTACCGCCACAATGTACATATGCCAGCGAGTGTTTGTGCTCTCGGGGAACGTCCAGCTTCGCCCCTTCCCCAACCTCATCTCTACACTGACTGATTATCATTTATGGTTTGTCATGCACTGGAGGAATTCTGCTTGAGGAAAAGGTCATAGAGTATATAGTTGTGTTTTTAATTATTATGCTCTGTCTTATATAAAGGTATTATTATAATGCTTCATACTGTACAATAGAATCTTGTTGTTCGTTTAAAGGATCATTATACTCTGGTTGTTTGGGGGAAATAGCATAAAGCTCTGTATTTTATTACGGCTATATTTTGGGAATTATCATATTGTTTTTCACTTTAGATTGATATATTTTCGAATTAGTATAATATTCTCTACTTTACAATGGCTATTTTTTTTAGTTAATATAATACTTTGTTCCATATACTGGACATGATTTGGAAATATTATAATGCTCTATTCTGTACTTAGGCTATCATTATAATGCTCTATCTGTACTTAGGCTATCATTATAATACTCTATCTGTACTTAGGCTATCATTATAATGCTCTATCTGTAATTAGGCTATCATTATAATGCTCTATCTGTACTTCGGCTATCATTATAATGCTCTATCTGTACTTAGGCTATCATTATAATGCTTTATCTGTACTTAGGCTATCATTATAATGCTATATCTGTACTTAGGCTATCATTATAATGCTCTATCTGTACTTAGGCTATCATTATAATGCTCTATCTGTACTTAGGCTATCATTATAATGCTCTATCTGTACTTAGGCTATCATTATAATACTTTTAAGTGTACTAATGATTTTTTTCTCATAATATTTTGATAATTTACGGCATTAAACACTAATTACTATGACTATTTGGGACCTGTTTACTTTGTTTATGGAGACGTAGTGATTTTGGGGAACTGTTTACTGTATTTAAGGGAAAATTGGGGACTTGTGGGACTTGTTTACCGTATTTAAGGGAAAATTTAGGGACTTTTAGGACTTGTTTACCGTATTTAAGGGAAATTTGGTAGGGCGTAATATGTATTTGTTGTTTTAAGTCACCAACATTTACTTTTTATTAATCTCTATTTACTTTCTAACTCGGCTGATGCATTTAGTGTCTCATAGAGCGAGGAAAAATGGCCGCCTCAGTGTGTACATTTCATTTACTACAGATCAAAATGTCTCATAAATAGATAAATGGTTTTTAAACTGACTTGAGATGCTTTTTAAAAGTCTTTATTTCTGTGTCTCTTTTTTTCCTCTTACTTTTTTATTTATATTTTTCGTTTTTTTCTCTATTTTTTTTAGCTTTTTTTTCCTTTGTCTCTTTCTATGTCAACTAACAAAATAAAATAATCTTTAATTCTGTGAGAGATTTTTTTAAAAAGTGCCTCTCTCTCTCTCTCTCTCTCTCTCTCTCTCTCTCTCTCTCTCTCTCTCCACCGGTTACATAATGGCTTTTTAAACCGTACACACACACAAAAAAAGTAAAAAAAAAAAAGTTATACGTGTTTTCCTGTGTAGTGGAGAAATCTATCTTGTGTTCACTTGAGGATGACCTGAACCATGTAGGCGGCTTGTTAACCACCCCCACACGACTGTAAATACCCCCATTAACCTCCAACTTTACGGCCAAACTACCCATATTTGCCCCTTACTTATCCAAGGTGATTTATGGCCGGAATTTTCTACTTTATGTTTTCAATCAGCGATACACACACACACCTAAGCACCTGACCGCTGAGACTGGTTCCATTGTCCACGTGTTGCCTCTAACGTGTATCCACAAATTTACCTCTTGAGAATTATAGATTTGTTGAATTTCTATTTTAATATGATAATTCCAGTAGCTTGAGTATTGTGAAATATTATCTGGGATTCTGTAAAAAAAAATCGGAAAATAATAATATTGTTTTTGAGTTTCATTCTTGGATGTTTAAAACTATCTTGCAAATTGAATAAGATTAAATATTGTGTTTTTGTTAGGTTGTGTCATATTAAATAAGGATATTATGTCTTGAAATGGAATCATATTTGTATTAATGGTAAGACATATTAGAATCCAAACCTTTTACACGGGTTTAAATTCTCTTTCGTTGTTCAGTTATATAAGAAAGAATATCCAAATACACCCACATTTTCCTTTATTCAGTTCTCGTATTCTTATTTGTTTTAATATTTGATCATGCAAGCTCTCTCTCTCTCTCTCTCTCTCTCTCTCTCTCTCTCTCTCTCTCTCTCTCTCTCCTCCAGTAATGACCTGTACAGCCAGCTTCCTGTTAAAAGCATTTACTCCAGCATTAACACCATTCTCTGTAAGGACTCCAACACACCTCCCCGACCGCCTCTCAGTGTGTGTGTGGTCTTACGAAACATAAAATACGGGACATCGCCGGAGAAAATCACAAGTAACTTAGCACAATGCAGTTTTACGAAGGTCAGGTTGGAAAAACAATCCCACGTGACAATGTTAACCTTATTTTATGTCGCATTGTGCACGGGGAAGGCTCCTCATCTTTCCCCCCTTTGAGCTTCGTTCTGTTTATGGTTCTGGGGGGATGTGGGTGTAAGTGTGTGGGTGTAGAGTGTGAGGGTGGTGTCTGGTGTGTGTCTGTGTAGGTGTCTGGTGTGTGTCTGTGTAGGTGTCTATGTGTATGTGGGTGTGTGTGTGGGGTGTCGTGTGTGTATGGTGGGGTTTGTGTACGTGGGAAGTGTCTCTGTATTGGGTGGGGGTGGGGGGGGTGTCTGCGTGTGTGTGAGTGCGATCGGGTGCGTGTAAACAGAGTCACATTTAAGGGAAGGAAATACAGTTATTTATATTGTGGGAGTCATTCATCCTTGTAAAGTCACCATAACTAATTTAAGTCATGTCTTTGTGGTTCTATATTAAACGTCTTGTAATGTTCTGTTAATCCAAGCATATATATACACAAACATATACATAAATATATACACACAACTGGTATATTAATTCTTTATACACCAGGAAATATGACAGTGAATATATAGTATATGTCAAGAGGGGTAATTGGTCACATCTAACACACACACACACGCGCACGCACACGCACACACGCACACGCACACACACACACACACACATGAATGAAAGACCCTCAGCCACAAAACATCGAGAAATCCTGTAATACCTGGACATGAAACTTTATTGCCTCGAGTTCTCCTTACCAACATGAAGATGACCGCCTTGGATGGGGGGTCGACTTGTTGAGATGAGAAAAACTAACATGAGTTGTAGTCATTTCAGGATGATTAACCCCATTGAGTATGATGACTCAACCTCTGGAGGGTCAATGAAGGCTTAACCCCACTGATGATGATGACTTAACTCTACTGTATGATGATGACTTTATCCCACTGTATGATGATGGCTTAATCCCTTTAGTATAATGACTTAATTCCTTTAGTATGATGACTTAATTCACAGTATGTAGAATGCTTACCTTCTTAAGTATGATGACTTAGACCCCACTGAATGATGATGATTTAACGACTTAAGTATGATGACTTAATTTGATGTATTATTTTTAATCCCTTAGTAAGATGACTTAATCCACTGTATGACGATTATTTAACTCCTTAAGTATGATGAATGAACCTTAAGTATGATCGCCTCGATTCTTATGGTGACATTATGAAGTGTGATTAAATAACGTGTATGGGAATATTGCAAACTTGCATGATGCCTTCCTTGTTGAGTATGATAACTTAAGTATGATAACTTTAAGAGTATGTTGCTTTAACGAGTATGATACAGTGTGTGGTAATTGCCTTGTGATTGACTTAGCATGATGACTTAAATAACTAAAGCAGTATGATCGATTGTAGCATCACGATGACCAGTATGATAACTTAACCTCGTATTCATCAAATAAAGTCCATGAGACCTATGACACACTGACACACACACACACACACACACACACACACACACACACACGCTCTCTCTCTCTCTCTCTTTGTGAGTGGAACATCTTGAATTTGCTTTTTGTGGTTTCCATTAAGTCCGTTTAAGAACAAAGGATGTGCATAAATTTCTCTTTTCTTCTTTTCCTCCTTCTTATTCTCCTTTTCTTTCTTCTTCTTTTTCTTCTTATCTTCTTCGTCCTCTTTTACTTCCTCCTATTCCTCTAATTTGCTTCTTTTTTTCCTTTTTCTCTTCTTATTTTTCCTCTTATTCGTCCTCCTCTTCTTTGTCTAATTGTTCCTCTTGTCCCCTCCTGTTCTTTTTCTTCCTCTTCTTCTTTTGCTTCCTCTTCTTATTTTGCTCTTCTTCCTCTTCTTCTTTTGCTTCCTCTTCTTATTTTGCTCTTCTTCTTCTTCTACTCCTTTCTTTTCTTTTTACTCTTCTTCTTCCTATTCTCTTCACCTTCTCTTGTTCGATTTAGCCACCTGACCAATCTACCGAGGTTTAATATATAAAAAAATACTTGACAATCAGTGGCCTGACCCTCTTAGGTAAATCCAGGTAAACTCTCTTAGGTAAATCCAGGTAAACTCTCTTAGGTAAATCCAGGTAAACTCTCTTAGGTAAATCCAGGTAAACTCTCTTAGTTTACCTGTGTATTATTAACACCTAGTCCAGACGCCGTGTTAGTAGGATGTTCAGGTGTGGGTGTTGGAGAGAGAGGTGAAGGTCCTAAGTGAATGTTGGAGGAAGAGGTGGAGGTACTGACACTCGAGATAGGTGTTGAAGGAAGAGGCTAAGGTTCTAAGACTTGGTACTCGAGGTTGGAGAGAGAGGCGAAGGTCCTAAGGGAATGTTGGAGGAAGTCCTAAGTGAATGTTGGAATAAGAGGTGAGGGTCTTAAGACTTGGTACTCGAGGTGGGTGTTGGAGAAAGACGTGAAGGTCTTACGACTTCCTTGAAAGTCTAGGTGGGTGTTTGAGGGAGAGGTGGGGGTCTTAAGACTTGGTACTCTAGGAAGGGGGTGTTTTACGGGAAGCTGATATTTGTTTATCTTACCTGTCTATATTATTTTCTTTTGTCTTACATCTGTCTGTCAGTCTGTCTGTCAATGATCAAAACGCTTTAAAAATTTACCTACACTTTTAAAACCCCTCTAGTGGCTGAGAGAGAGAGAGAGAGAGAGAGAGAGAGAGAGAGAGTCGAAACGCAACAAGCGCTTCAGCCTTATTACCAAAAGAAACATCCAGAGTCTACCTCAAAACACTGAGGCATACGAGAGAGAGAAAGGAGAGAAAGAGAGAGAGGAAGGGAGGGAGAAAGAGAAAGTAAACAAATTAACACCCTAGAGACATACAGACTCGCACCTCTAAATCAAAACAGTACATCGATTCTCTTTACAATAACAGAGTATGTTCCTTGACCTCTCCACCTCCTCTAACACACCCCTTCCACTGTTGACGAACGGTTCAGTAATAATACAAAAATCGCATTAAAAATATCCCCCTGGACCATCAATAAAACTTGCCACAATAACTTCATCATCCCGTGATGCCTTCATGTTCGCTCGAAACTAATTAAGCATTAAAGTTCCTCTGAATAATGAATGAAATGACGTCACGCGTAATATTGGAACCATCAGGCTGGGAAAAGTCATCGTACACTTGATAAGGCATAATGTGATGTGCTGTGTGTGTACAGGTGATGGACCAACCGCTGCCAGGCGTAGAATAACACTGCACTACTTGTTACTTATTCACTGTTACATCTCTCTCTTTTCAGTAACTCTAGACTCTCAAATGTGTTTCTTTATAACTAACTTTAATAATATTCTTCATTTTATTTGCTTAATTTATATTTTTCTAAGTAATTTTATTTGAATATTTTTATTCAGTTACTCACCTTCTTATCATTAATTTTAGCGTCACATTGCCTTATTAGTGACTTATTCACCCACCCTGTCACTCACTCACTCACTCACTCATTGATGGAGATATAAATATTCCACCTTACATAACATACAACTAACTAGCAATTATTCGTCAAAAAGTAATTATCCCGTAAATAAACTTCCTAATAATTAAAATACCACCACTAAGTAATTATTAAACATCACACTAAAAAAAATAATCAATTAAGATTTTTTGGTTAGAAGTAAAAAAAAAATAAAAAAAAGTTAGCTAAGCCTCCGTCATCATCACCTGGAGGTTTATTTGAACATCTTTCTTCACAATCATTTCTCCTTGTCGGGTTTTATTTTTTAGCAACTTTTATTGACCTTTCCTGCATGAGTCCGGTGACCTAAGGTGACCTGTGCCTCGAATGGACCAAAGAAGCTTGTAGAAGAGAGAGAGAAACACACACACACACACACACACACACGTACACGTCAGGGGTCTTTAAGAACCACAAGTCAAGGTGGTCTGGGGTGTTAGAATGGAGAGGGCCCGTCATCTCCCTGTTGCTGCTACACACACACACACACACACACACACACACACACAGGATAGTAAAACCACGATAAAAACCTTTTACTTAAGTGCGATAAAACATTGTATTCAAAGGCAGTAAAACCTTGTACCTAAACGTAGTTAAACCTTGTACTTGATATTGGCAAAACCTTGTATATATATATACCTTTTGAAACTAACACAACTTTGTATCTAATCCTGAGATAATCTTTCCTTAACCCCCCTCCCCCCCCCAAAAAAAAATAAACTAGGTCAAAACTTGCAACAAAGTCCCATAACTAAATACAGGATAATATGGAACTTTAACTTAAGTAAATCTAATTATAAACTCTTTAAAATCTGAGAGAACGAAATCCATGAAGACCCCCCCATGAAGACCCACCCCATGAAGACCTCCCATGAAGACCCCCCCATCATCTATCTATTTCTACCGTAGGAGGTGATGAGAAAGAGAGAGAGACACGTCGCGTGGAGTCGCCGATAGATTGATAATGTAAATAAAAGATCTCTTAGTCTCCAGTGTATCAGCTTCTTTATAACAGGAGGCATGGTGGGAGACAGATATACACCCTATCACTACACCTCCCTATCACTACAACTTCCTATCACTACAACTTCCTATCACTACAACTCCCTATCACTACAACTCCCTATCACTACACCTCACTTATCACTACACCTCACCTATCACTACACCTCACCTATCACTACACCTCACCTATCACTACACCTCACCTATCACTACACCTCACCTATCACTACACCTCACCTATCACTACCTCACCTATCCTTTACACCACCTATCCTACCCCCACCTATCCTACACCTCACCAATCACTACCTCACCTATCCTACACCTCACCTATCACTACCCCTCCCACCTGTCTGCCACCTCCCTATCACTACACCTCCCCTATCAATACCCTGCCCAATCACTACTCTTCTCACTACACCTCACCCTATCCCACTACACCCACCCCTATCCCTACACCTCACCTATCACTACACCTCACCTATCACTACACCACCCTATCACTACACCTCACCTATCACTACACCACCCTATCACTACACCTCACCTATCACTACACCTCACCTATCACTACACCTCACCTATCACTACACCTCACCTATCACTACACCTCACCTATCACTACACCTCACCTATCACTACACCTCACCAATCACTAACCTCACTTATCACTACACCCCACCTATCACTCCACCTCACCTATCACTACACCTCACCTATCACTACACCTCACCTATCCCTACACCTCTCTATCACTACACCTCACCCTGTCCCTGCACACTCACCTATCACACCTCACCTGTACTACACCTCACCTATCACTACACCTCACCTATCACTACACTTATCACTACACTTCACCTATCACTACACCTCACCTATCACTACACCTCACCTATCACTGCACCTCACCTATCACTACACCTCACCTATCACTACGCCTCACCTATCACTACACCTCACCTATCACTACACCACCCTATCACTACACCTCACCTATCACTATGGCATCCCTAGTACCACAATTTTTGATGGTTAATAGGTTATAAATTTTCACCAATCCCAACTTTCTACCTGGATATGTTGGAATCTCACCTGAGTTATGGTATAATTAAAGGTGTTAGTTGGTGATGTAGTGAGGTTGTATCGTGGTTACATTACGCATTTTTTACGTATAGTTATGGATAAGGATTTTATTATGAATGACAGTCCAGGTGTGGGTTTTGTTTTGTTTCGTGGGATGATAAAGTCCTTTGGGGAAGATGTTTTCTCTCTCTCCTTGGTTGAGAGAGAGAGAGAGAGAGAGAGAGAGAGAGAGAGAGCCAATCACAGCAAGTACTAGTAATCACACAATGGTCTCTTAAGAAGGACCTATCCATGTATTGAGTTTTGTGTATATGGTGAGACCAAACTTAAAATGGTAATATTTTCTTTCTTCTCCTCCTCCTCCTCCCCCTCCTCGTCCCCCTCCTTCTTTTTCTTCTTCCACTGTTCTTCCTCCACTTAGTACCTCAGCCACTCCTTGTCTTCTCTTATCCATCTTCGTCCAGCTGACCCTCCTTGCTAACCTCCCCATCCCTCCTGGCTCACCTCCTCTCTCCATTCCTCCTCCATTTACAGCCATCTTGTAACATTTTTCCTCCTAGTTTAATACCATAATCCTCCTCGTTTTCCTGTTGTTATTCTATTTTATTTATATAAATATCTTCATTGCCTCTTTTTTTTAAGCTTCTCCTTTCATTAAACATCTATTTTTTTCCTTCTCTTTAGTTTAATTTATAACATTTCTCCTCTTCCTTCTTTTAATTAATTATCTCCCCTTCCCTTTCCTCCCCTCCCTCCCCTCCCCTACTCTTCCCTCCCACCTTATCCACACCCCTCCCCCCTTAACCCCATCCCTCCCCCTTCCCTTAACCTCTATCCCCTTCCCTTAACCCCATCCTCTTTCCCCTTAACCCCATCCCTTTCCCCCTCAATCCCCACCCCTCAACCCCACCTCCCTCCCCCTTAACCCCACCTTTCTCCCCAACCCCATCCCCTCCCTTCCCTTAACACCATCCCTCCCTTTCCCTTAACCCATCCCCTTCCCTTAACCCATCCCTCCTTTCCCCTTAACTAACCCCATCCTCCCCTTCCCCCTTAACCCCATCCCCCATTTCCCCCTTAACCCCATCCCCCTTCCCCCTAACCCCACTCCCTCCCTTCCCCTTAACCTGTCCCTCTCCCCTTAACCCCACCCTCCCTCCCCTAACTCCCACTCTCCTCCCCCCTTAACTCCCCACCCCCTCCTCCCCCTAACTCCCATCCCCCTTCCCACTCCTCTTCCCACAGGATTTGGGCCAGGCCAACATCTAGACCTCCCCACGAAGGCAGCCGCTTAGGAGCCACTGGAGTCCTGCCCCTGCTGCCTCACGCTCCTCAGGACCTTTAATAGCCTGACCCTCCAACCTCCCTCATCCTTTTTTTTTATTTTTTTCCCCACCAAGGAGGCGAAGGATGGTGCAGTAGGATGGTGGTGATGGTGGGGGAGACCGAAGTTGTGGTCCGCTCTATCTCAGGTTATGTTAAGGGCCGCTACAACCCATAAAATAGATAGTGATCGTCTCCATCCATCCGTCCCACAGCTCAACCAAACAAGCTTTTTTTTTTGTAAGTATTTTTAGTTAAGATTTTTCCCGAAACAAACATTAATATTTTTTTCGTTTTTTTTTTACTAATTTAATTACATGGTAGTAAAGACTTTTTATATGTGAATTATTGATTTTATATTTTTATTGAATGGTTTATGATTTTCTTTACAATCCATTAGGTTAAAGATAGATCAATTTTGTTTTTGTTTTGTTGTTGTAGTTGTTTATAGTATTATATAAATTAGAATTTAAATTGTGAGTAATACCAAACAACGTTAACTAGACGGTCTTACTTTCTAAACCAAACAACTTAAAAAAAAATATTACATCAATAAAAACTTGTGCTCGTCGTAACACAATATCAAGTTGGTGACCAGAGAGACAAACAGCCAGAGACCACACAACCTGTCGTAGCTTCGTGTCGCCCAATATTGTCTCACACTGATCAAGGTTCATTGAAATTTACTGTTGCCAAAAAAATGTACACACAATCTAGAATACACACTCCACTATGTGTATTGGAATAGTTTATATATTTTGTACAGTTAACATGTTACGATAAATCAATGTAATGCAGAAGTCGATATATGTTGTGTACTAGACTGAGAATGTAGCACTTATGATTATTGTAGTAATTTCGTCTGTCATTGTTCTGTCTCTGTGTCTACATGTCTCTCTTTCTGTCTGTCTATCTGTCTCTCTCTTTATTTCTTTCTATGTCTGGCTGTCTTCCTATTTGTGTCTCTGTCTATCTGTCTGTTTCCCTATGTGTGTCTCTGTCTGTCTGTCTGTCTGTCTTTTAAGCAAAGATTTGTAAGTAAATATATCGTAATTTTTGCTCCTGTCACCTTGGTTCAAGTCAATATTTCATGACAGACATTTTAACATTTTCCCTTCATATCGTATATTAGGTCAATATTCATTTCCACACAAAACATCATTATAAATCACTGTTTTACCTCAGGTCAGTATTAAGAAACAACATCGTATCTCGGGTCAACTTTGGACACTAAAACCGCATTTGATAGCCCCCCTTATTGTCGTACTTAAGGTCAACATGTGATACTAAACCCACCGTAATACTGCCTCTTACTGCACTATCTCAGGTCAATATTTGATACCATAAAGCTCAGAGCACCACAAGGGACAATGGCCGGTGCAGCACATCCGACACCTTGGCAGCGGGAGAGTGTGGTGTGTTGGCCAGACCAGAAGAACAATGTGTGCCGTTGTAATAAGTCTGTAAACTCAGGAGGAACCGGTCGGCCACGTGACCTAGCGATTTCCACTCGTTTTTGTCCCAGAATTCTACTTGGAGAGGAAGGAGTTTGTTAACGTTTATTTACCTCCGGAGTTCCAGTACAGCTCCAGTAGCCAGCCGACTGTCACAAGAGCATCGCTATCACCAGCTCCCATCTTTGGTACACACCCGCGCGCGCCTCCGCCACAACTACCTTCATACTTTCTATAAACTCGTTCTCTTCCTTGGGATTTTCTTTATGGACTTGTGCTCTTAAAAAAAATAGTCGCTTCGAAGCTTTTTTGAATGAGTTGAGTGGGTTATAGAGAGATTCTTATTAAACTTGTCTATACGTTGGGGTAGAAAGCTACTTGAGGAATGTAATATTATTCTTATTTCGTCTCATATGATGGTAGGATTAAGCGGAGGTAAGCGAGAGAGACGCGGGGTTACTTTATGTAGCCGGGCGATATACCAGCACGGGTCCACCTGCCTTGTTAAAGAAGAATTTGTCATGATTGAGGATTACTATGTCTTAAGGCTTGC
>NW_024715343.1:0-9461 GCF_018991925.1 Homarus americanus
AGTCGCTTCGTCCTTCTGATGTAGGGATGGGCTTCTAGTAGTGTAGGGGTCTGGTACTGGTCGAGCCCTATGATTATTATGGTTTTCTTGCTCGGTGGTTGGGATGATTGTTCCATGGTTATTCCCCTTATGCTATTGGTGAGGAGATCCTGTATGACTGCTGGGTCGTTTCTAATCAGAACATGATCTTGTGTACCGACTCTGAACTGAAACTCAGCCTCTGGGTGTTTGTCTTCCGCATCGTTCAGCCAGAGATACTTGTCTTCAGGTGATGTACCTTCAGGGAAGTATCATCTTACTCTCATGGGGGTTTGTGGTTGTAGTTGATTGTCTCTAAGTCTTTCTGCCTTTTCGGCCTTCCGCTTGTTCCTGGACTGAACTAGTTGAAAGCCATCTTCTCCGTTGGTGTCAAGGTCAACACCACAGTCGCCTGGCTCACGCAGTGCATCAGGAGAGTTAAAGCGAGCAGCTGGGTCTCCAGTCAACTCAGACATGGTGGAGTTACAGGGCTCGACTTATATGCCTACGTCAGAGGGCCGAGGACTGCTTGGCACTCCTAGGAAGTCAGCGGTGGTTGGGAGGCGTAACCCTCTTAGAGGACAAAGGAGATTGGCATCTACTGTACAGCGTATTAGCAGTGTGAGGGGAGGCCATGAGCGGGCCTCCCGCGGAGGGAGTGTGGTGTCGGGGGGACTAAGGTAACAGGAGTATTCTCAGTTTATAAACACTTTTATTATACTACACTTGTTCTTAATAGCATGTCTGTTTTTCTGGTTAGATACAGTATCAAAGTCAATTTTAGTTTCAAAAGAACTAACCAGCTTGGCACACTATGAGGACGGGGGTTTGTGTAAACAAACCCTCACCACATGGCCGAGCGTGACCACAAGGGTATAGGCCTTGCCTCGCGGGCTCCTACACACCCCACAGTGCTCAACCCACGTTAGTTCACTTGTTATACAGGCAACATATTTGCAGTTGTTGACCTATCCCCACCCTACTGGGTGGTGTTGTGTTATTTCGAAGTCAAGTGTGAAGCCGACCCACTGTTGTTCTCAGAGTGGACTGATTAGCACCTCCTTGTCAGGAGATGGCGGTCAGTACCCAGCGGTGCTTATCTCACTGGCGGGTCACGGCTCTCACTGGTACTGTCTAGTACTGAATTCACTGGCTTAAACACTGTTCTTAACTGTTCAACACTGGTTCCACTTCTTTCCGAAACGAAATGCCACTTTTGATTATGTTGATATCCCGGTGGTGAGGATGGGTCGGGGAGAGGGACTTGGGGAATGGGCCGAACATTGGCCAAGGGTGAGAGCTGCTCAGCAGGAGCAGCGCCTAAATAGGTCTTGACCCTACGGTGGTCAGGTCATCACTGGCAACGGAGGGAGACCCCACGCCTGGTGGCCCCGGAGTCTGCCCTCACTACAACAACCCAACCCGCGATCCATCTATGTCCGCCACAGTGATCCACCTTAGATTAAAACTTAGATGATATAAATTCACATTTAACAAGTCAAGTGAGTCCATAACGTAACACAGTATAAGATGTTAATAAACTTGTAATTGTAAAATCAATCTAGTCATTGTCTACTAAAATAACCATTGTGCAACCTCATTCTAAATCCTAGGTTAGCTTAGTTAGCCAACAAACTCTGTAATATGTAAAACAAGGGGTGTCATCCCCCTCTGTTTAACTCATTAAACTTCTTTTCCAACCTTTCACCCCACGACTATATGTTGTGACTTCTCCATCCCTCATGTCTGGCTGTGCCTTGAGCCCCAGCATGCCTTCCATCCTTTCCCCACCTTAACCTAAAAAAAAAAAAAAAAAAAAAAAAACTGACTTGTTCAGTACGTGTCCGTGTGTCATCCCTTTGTAAGTGGTGATAGGGCCGAATGATTTCAGTCTGGCCTGGGATACCATCACGAAAACAGTGGAGTGTATTGTCTTTGAACCATATATTGTGTTTGAGCTTGGCTCAAGCAAAATATACTCCGTAATTGGTGTTACTTATTTTGTTTCATAATTCATGTGGTCGCTGCTTTACGTGGGTGAAATATTTGTACACTTCCTTTATTAATTATTTCCTTATTTATTGGTGCCATTGTTGTTCATACTTATTCTTTACTTATATAATCCTACCATTTTTAGTGCTAAATTGGTATGACTCACTATTCTTCTCATTCTTCCAAGTTGGGCAGTGTTTGTCAAAGGAGGCGTGTTCTTGCTTACAGGAAGTACACTTCAGCTTGCTAGCTTGAGTGTGAATGTTTACCTGTGTGCATGTTTGTGTATGACTGTATGTGTGCATGGGCGTGTTATGTATGTGAATGTGTGTGTGTGTGTGTGTGTGTGTGTGTGTGTGTGTGTTTGCCATTCTAACTCTTGTCCTATTTATCTGTCCTTCTTCATCATTCTTTAATCTTTATCACTTGTCTGTTTGTCTGTTCTGACATTCTGTCTTCTTCATTTTCTCTAGATTTGTGATGGCTACTAGTGTTGCTAAGAAGCGGAAGTACATCGATGCATACATTAATTACGGATTTACATCAATCCTTGCTGATGGCATTGAGAAACCTCAGTGTGTGCTATGCTTCAAAGTGCTGGGGAACGATTCTATGAGGCCTAGTAAGCTGAAGCATCATCTGATGACGATCCATCCACAGTATGCGGAGAGAGACACCGATTTCTTCAGGCGCCATGAACGGAGTTTGGGAAAACTGGACGAGAGTGGTGCTTTCCAACAACAGACCGTAAGTGTAGTTGAGGCATCATACGAGGTTTCCCTCGAAATAGCAAAGCAAAAGAAGCCCCATACAATTGGTGAAACTTTAATTAAGCCATGCGCTTTAAAAATGGTCAAACGGGTTCTTGGAGAGGCAAGTGAACGTAAAATTCAACAAATTTCCTTGTCAAACGATACAGTGAAACGGAGAATTAATTAAATGTCAGATGACATAAAGGAAAAGGTAATACAGGAGATCAAATTATCTCCAACTGGTATGTTTGCAATATAGCTGGATGAATCAACGGACGTGAGTTCTTGTGCACAGCTACTCGTGTTTGTTCGGTATATTTTCTTGTGTGACATCAAGGAGGAATATCTGTTCTGTACACAGCTTGAGACCACCACAACAGCTTTAGATGTGATGGAAAAGCTGCCTTCTTTCTTCACAGCTGACAGGATCAGCTGGGAAAATTGTTGTGGAGTCTGTACGGATGGGACTGAAATAATTTATGAAGTGTTTTGTTCTTATTATTATTTTTTTTTTTTAGGAATATTGAACACTTTACCGGCAATAGTTTATGATATAAAGCAACAACAAAAATTTAAGCCACACACACGGCCCACATCTGTTAAAAAGCAAATATCACACAACAACGTTCAAAAGACACTGAGCCATTGGACGTCTCTGCTAGTCTGATTCGGTTCACAGAGGTTGACGTCGCGATCTGACAGTCGGCTTTGTCTAAATACTCGTATATTAATGAAAATAAAAACATAAAATAAAACATATAATAGTAAAGTCAGATAAATAAAAATTCAATAAATTTTTTTATTTGAAAATGGCATGTCAGGAAAATTTAACAATCATAAGATTTAAAAATTTTATTCAAGAAGCAGCTTGCCAAAATTTCAGTCACATGTTGAGTCATGAAGAAAACCCATGCTTGGCCATAGGTGTACCTTTTTCACTCCATTCCCCCCCTTGAGGAATTTTCAACATCCTCGTGGCCTCCTTCATTTTTCTCCCAAACCCCCCCACAAATAATGTTGAAAAATAAAAAGCACGAGACTAGAGTGACTACTAGACAAGCCTCACAGCAAACTTGAATTTGGTTGGGAAAAAGTTCATATGACCTCTGCATATGTTGTCACAGCTCAATGGGAAGGCTGACATTGTTTCCTTTCAGTCAGGTGACTGATCCAAGGTTGTGTCACTGACAATGCACATGTCATTCTTGGGTCCACATCCAGTCGGTTCCGGCTTTTACTCTTTATATGTAGAAGGGTGGAGAAACCAGATTCGCATAAATAGGTAGTTGAAAAAGGCAAGAGGACTCGAAGTGCAATCTCGCTAACTTTTGGATATGACTGATATTTTGAGCACCAGAATACAGTTAGAGATCTTTCTTCATAAGGATCTTTGGCAGCAGAATCATTCTTGAGATCAAGAAATTCGTCCTGAACATCATTGGGAATAGTAGCAATATCAAGAGTGCCAGAGAAAGGATTCCTCACCAATTTCCCATCTTACCTCCTCGAATTCTGGGAAATACTTTAGAGCTCACTCTCCAAGATTTTCAGGTGCTGAGTGATTTCAGTTTTGAGTGATGGATCAAGCAGATGATCTTCATTCTCATCAAGAACAGTTGAAAGATTCTCAAACATGGCAACATTTCCGGCATTGACTTTCCTTTGCCAATTCTGGAGCTTGGCAAGAAAGGCACGAAGGCAATCCATGAGGTGAAACACATTTCTGTCCTTGCCCTGCAGCTTGAGATTCAGCCTGTTTAGCTGCTCAAATATATCTGCTAAATATGCAAGACGTTGCTCCCACAACACCTCATTGAAGTGACTTAATAGCTCATCTTTCCCTTGCACTTCCTGGAACAACCTAAGCTCTCCCCGAAGTTCAAACACTTGATTCACAACATTGCCTTGGAAAGCCAGCGCACTTTGGAGTAAAAGAGGAGGGCTTCATGCTCTGAATCCAAGTCTCTACAAAGGTTCTGGAAAAAGCGACATTTCAGATCTCCAGCTTTCACAAAGTTGTCACATTTGACCACTGCCTCCAGGATCTTGCAAAGTTCATCAGGGAGGGTTTTCGACGCCAGTGCAAAACGATGGATCATACAATGGATCCCCCTTGGCATTCAGAGCTACTTCCTTGACACGCTTCTGTAATGTCCTCTTGGGGCTCATCAGGGGGTGAAGTAGTTGGGCAGCTGCGGAGATGTCCGGCGAAAACTCTGCTAACTGGTTGACGAGACCGATGAAGGACCTCAAGTCGGTGAGGTTAGCAGGGGTGGGAAAATCCGTGATGGCGTGGACCTTTTCCGGGTCAGCTGCGATACCATTCCCTGAGAGGGTGTACCCACAAAAGTCCACTGAAGAGCTGGCCAGAACAAACTTGTCGGCATTTAGGGTGATGCCGTGCTTCCGGCACCTGTTGAGTACCTCGTAGATACGGCAGAGGTGATCCATGTAATCCTCATCGTATACGAGTATGTCGTCGACCACTTTCATGCAGTTTGCCAAACCTTGTAGAGCCATGTCACCTCGAAGACAGAAAGCGTCTCCTGTAGCGGCGAATCCCATGGGGCCACGGCAATAACTGTAACGTCCATGCGGGGTGATGAAAGTTGTAAGTGGTCGGTCTTCTTCGGCAAGCTCTATCTGCCAGTATCCACACAGGGCGTCCATCGTCGTGAAGAAGCGCGCCTTCGGGTTCACACTGCATATAGCTGCAAAGGGCGTGGGAGAAGGGTACGCAGGACGAGACACCTGACTGTTGAGCTTGGAGAGGTCAGTGGTGATCCGAACACCACCTTTGGGTTTTGCGACGACTACCATAGGGTGACACCATGGAGACGGGTCATCACCGGCTGGTGCAATAATTTCTTGGGCGACCATGGAGTCCAGCTCGTTTTTGACCTCCTCGCGGAAGGCCAGGGGGACCAGTCGAGGGGTGTAAATAGCGAAGGGCTTCGCGTCGTCCCTCAAGTGGATCCTCATGGGGGGACTTACCATCTTCTTGAGAGGCTTGGATTCCAAAGCGGACTTGGTAACCAGAACGTCGCTGAATTCCTTCAGGAAGTACCTCCGAGCATCCGAAGGAGAGGTGTCACTGGCAAGAGGCAGGGGTAGGGCGGCAGCAGGGTCGTTGCTGCTCCCTTTTTGTACCCTGTTGGCGTGTTTTACCTCGAGAATAGGTTTGGGGAAGTCCTGGGAGATGATGGCCAACTTTTGAAAATGTCTGTAGGACAGCAAAGGAGTTGGGACACCGTTATGCACATCAATCCAGGCTTGACACGACCTGTTGCCAAAGGTGACTTGTGCTTGGAGTGAACCTAGCACTGGGGCCATCTGTGAACCATCTGCCGTAAAGCGGAGATCCTTGGGGGGCGGTCCTAGATCACTTGGAGAGAGCCCCAAGTATTGCAAATGCTGGGGACCGATGACTGTAGCATCAGCGCCGGTGTCGGGCAACATCTGAAGACGGGATGACATACTGCTGTAGGTCACGATGACACTGATGTACTGGGGGACTTTGGTCCTGGGACGCGGGGGGGAGCACACATTCCTAATATGGCTCGAGCGTTGTCCAGGGTCGTCATGCTTCTGATTGGAAGACTGTGGGCGGCCCTTACTGGTAGAAGGGCGCTGAAGCTTCCGCCGACGCTGTCCCTTGGGTTTGCTGGTAGGGCAACACTTGTCATTGTGGCCCAGACGACCGCACACATTGCACTGGACGTACTTAGCTGGGCACCGTACTGTGAGTGACCAGTGGCCCTTACGGTCACAACTGTTGCATGTAGACTCTGCAGCTGGACACACCTGTGTTCCGTGCTGCTTACCACAGTTGTTACAAAATGAACCGGGCGTGGACATGGTGGGCGAAGGCGTAGAAGCAGACTTCTTGTCCTTCTTGTACCGGGACACAGCGCATACAACTGTAGGGGGAGCTCGGATGGCAGAGGTGGCACACCTGGCAGCCTCATAGGAGCGACATATCGTCAAAACATCCTTAAGAGAAGAGGAAGAGTCGAGGGAGGTGAGGCGTTGGACAAGCTCCTCGTCCTTAACACCCATCAGGGTCACCTGCTTCAACTGGGTCTCCTCGCACTGCTGGTGGTGGCCTAGGCATATATCTACCTTTTCCGAGGCTCTCTTGAGTCGTACATAAAAAACGTCAAAAGTCTCACCCTCCATCTGCCTGCAGCTAAACAATTCCCTCCTGCGCAGAGCTTCATTCCGCTGTCCTTTGATGTGCCGTTGTAGAATGTCCAGTACCTCCTTTACAGACAACGAAGAGGTCGGAGGTACCTGCAACGTATGTTCTAAGACACGCTGAGTTTCCAAGGACAGGCACATACACAGCTGGATGAGTTGTTTAGGCTGTGACAAACTCTGGATCCACCATTGTAGAATAATCAGTCCACCGTCGCCGCCATTCACGAAAAGTCTGGAAAGTCACATCAGGCTTCAAGATGGGCGGTGTTTGAGCTGCTGCTTTAGGTGGGGCTGGTGGGCGTGAAGAGAGCAGTGATGAGGTATCTGAAGCAGTCAGTACTGAGGCAGTGTTAGAGCCAGGGGCTTAGTTAACAGTGAGGCGAGATATCAAAGCTTCAAACCATGCACTGTCTTTCAATCTCCGTTGGTGGTCTCTCTCTGCCTCTGCTTGTCTTCTGCGTTCGTCTGCCACACGTCTGTTAGCTTCATCCTCGCACCTTTCATCTCTCATAAACTTCATTAAAGCAATTATCTCTGGAGACAACGCTGAATGTCGAGGTGAAGGGCTGCGCGATGTTGTTGGAGCTGGAGCGTCATGGTCAGCCTGGTCATCCATCTCTATGGAGCTATCATCCGACTGACTCATCCGGGCACTGGCTCCACGACTGCACAAGGCACGAGACATAACTACTTCATCTGTGTACTGTGTCTAAATCAGTGTTGACCGGTCAGCCCGTCGTATCAACAATATCTCAGACAAAAAATTAATTAAATACACAGATAAGTAGATTATATATATATAAAATATATATAAGGGAATCGCCTATGCTATGCAGACGACTTACAGCTTATAGTAAGAGGATCAAACAGACTAGCCAACACGCAACACGCACTCCAACTTATAGAAGAGGAGTGCAACAGACTTGGACTCAAGATAAATCCAGCCAAGTCGAAAGCGATGGCCATCTGCACAGACACACCAGACAAGACGCTCTCCATACAAAATACGCCGGTAGTCTGGACCAACACCCACCAGTGTCTTGGAATCTGGTTTGACCAGAAACTCACCTTCAAGCCGCAACTCGAGTATCTCAGGCACAGGACGAAGAGCAGACACAATATAATGAGGTCGCTCACCAGCACAACCGCAGGAGCAAACCTTCATGTGCTCAAAGCCTACTACACGGCCGCCATCAGATCGCTGGTAGATTACAGTGCTCCAGTACTCATTGGACTGAGAGAAGACCAAATAGCCAAGCTAGAAGTAATCCAAAATAATGCTCTCAGGACCATGCTCGGAGCACCCATGTGGACCAGAATTTGCAATTTGCAAATGGAAACCGAACTACCACCCCTGGCAGTACGAGTCAAGCAGGTGACAGCCGGTCTCCTCGCCAAAATCTGTAGATCAGATAAGCCCACAGTTGCCAAAATTCGAATCAGTGCCTCCCTCCACCTCGACCACAGAGTGCGAGGGGCCACTTGGTCGCACGAGGCAAGCGAGGTCATCCGACACCTGCAAGCAGGCACTCATCAGAACCCAATGGTTACATTGCTCCTCCCCTATGGAACTCACCAGCCCATCCAAATTACGGTAAAGCCAACCTCCAGAAGGAGGACCTCATAAAAATAACTCTCGAAGCCATAGCCACCGAGACACCGGCTGATGCAGCATCATACTTCACAGACGGCTCGGTGGACCCTAAACATCATAGATCCGGAGCGGCTTTCTACACCCAAGGTCAGACCCTCCGATGGAGACTTTCCAATGACTGCTCCACCCTACAAAGAGAGCTGGTAGCAATCTCAAAGGCCCTACAACACAACACAACAAGTCCATCATAATTCACACGGACTCGAAATCGGCCATGTAGGCGCTGCAACACAGTCAACCAAGAGACAACGTCCACATCATTACCTCGATCCTCGCACAGCTACAGGAATTCCAAAGCCAAAACCGCCCAGTCGTCTTACACTGGATTCCCAGTCACGTAGGGATCGGAGGAAACGACGTGGCAGACGAAGCAGCCAAGGCAACTACACGTTCTAGTAGCGTACACATCCAAGTTCCAGCAAGCGTGCAACAGATCAAGAATCACCTCAGAAAGACTAGCAAGCTCCACATCAAAAAGAGCTTCCTTCACGCATTCAACGCTGGTTCCCAATCAGCCAAATGGTACCTGGCGGCCACAAAAGGGGAACCATCTTTCGCTGACAAGAAAACTCCAAGACAAACCCAAGTCAGCCTTCATCGATTACGACTAGGGTACAAGTGCTCCTGGCAGATGATCGGAAATGACGTCATGGAATGCACCTACTGTCAGGAGCCAGCAGCCAACCCACTTGAACACTATCTCGACTTTCTTTGGTCACAAAACACCTCGAAACAGAACTCCAAATCTCCCCAAAACACACAAAAACACCAAGCGTGCACTCTAACTCGAAGGCCCGACAGACCACATTCACCACTGTCAGTTAATCTACGATACCCACCACCCA
>NW_024715344.1:0-6787 GCF_018991925.1 Homarus americanus
CGATTATAACAAAGGCCCCTGATCGAGTATAACAAAGCCCCCTGATCGAGTATAACAAAGCCCCCTGATCAAGTATAACAAAGGCTCCAGATCGAGTATAACAAAGTCCCCTCGTCGAGTATAACAAAGCCCCCCTGATCGAGTATAACAAAGTCCCCTGATCGAGTATGACAAAGTCCCCTGGTCGACTATAACAAAGGCCCCTGCTCGAGTATAACAAAGGACCCTAAAAGTCTATAACAATTTCCCCTGATCGAGTATAACAAAGCCCGCTCATCGAGTATAACAAAGTCCCCATATCGAGGATAACAAAGTCCTCTGGTCGAGTATAACAAAGACACCTGAACGAGTATAACAAAGGCCCCTGATCGAGAATAACAAAGTTCCCTGATCGAGTATAACAAAGGCCCCTGACCAAGTAAAACAAAGGCCCCAGATCGAGTATAACAAAGTCCCCTGGTCGAATATAAGAAAGTCCCCTGAACGATTATAACAAAGGCCCCTGATCGAGTATAACAAAGTCCCCTGGTCGAGTATAACAAAGGCCCCATATCGAGTTTAACAAAGGCCCCTCATCGAGTATAACAAAGTCCCCTGGTAGAATTATAAGAAACTCCCCTGATCGAATATAACAAAGTCCCCTGATCGAGTATAACAAAGTCCCCTGGTCGAGTATAACAAAGTCGCCTGAACGAGTATAACAAAGACCCCCTTATCGAGAATAACAAAGTCCCCTGATCGAGTATAACAAAGCCCCCTGGTCGAGTATAACAAAGGCCCCTAATCGGGTATAACAAAGTTCCCTGATCGAGTATAATAAAGCCCCCTCATCGAGTATAACAAAGTTCCCCTTATCGAGAATAACAAAGTCTCCTGATCGAGTATAACAAAGCCCCCTGATCAAGTATAACAAAGGCTCCAAATCGAGTATAACAAAGTCCCCTGATCCAGTATAACAAAGTCCCCTCACCGAGTATAATAAAGTTCCCTGATCGAGGATAACAAAGCCCCCTCATAGAGTATAACAAAGTCCTCTGATCGATTATAACAAAGTCCCCTGATCGGGCATAAGAAAGGCCCCTCATCGAGTATAACAAAGGCCCCTCATCGAGTATAACAAAGTCCCATGATCGAGAATAACAAAGTCCCTCATCGAATATAACAAAGTCCCCTGATCGAGTATAACAAAGTCCCCTAATCGAGTATAACAAAGCCCCCTAATCGAATATAACAAAAGCGCATGAACGAGTATAACAAAGGCCCCTGATCGAGTATAACAAAGTTCCCTGTTCGAGTATAACAAAGCCCCCTAATTGAGTATAACAAAGTCCCCCTTATCGAGAATAACAATGTCCCCTGATTGAGTATAACAAAGCCCCTTGATCAAGTATAACAAAGGCCCCTGATCGAATATAACAAAGTCCCCTGGTCAAGTATAACAAAGTCCCCTGATCGAGTATAACAAAATCCCCTGATCGAGTATAACAAAGTCCCCTGATCGAGTATAACAGTCCCCTGATCCGAGATAACAATAATTCCCTGATCTATATAACAAAGCCTCTGATCGAGTATATAACAAAGTCCCCTGATCGAGGATAACAAAGTCCCCTGATCGAGTATAACAAAGGCCCCTCATCGAGTTTAACAAAGGCCCCTGATCGAGTATAACAAAGTCCCCTGGTTGAGTATAACAAAGTCGCCTGAACGAGTATAACAAAGTCCCCTGATCGAGTATAACAAAGGCACCTGATCGAGTATAACAAAGTCCCATGATCGAGTATAAAAAAGTCCTCTCATCGAATATAACAAAGTCCCCTGATCGAGTATAATAAAGCCCCCTGACCAAGTATAACAAAGCCCTCTGATCGAATATAACAAAGACCCCCCTTATCGAGAATAACAAAGTCCCCTGATCGAGTATAACAAAGCCCCCTGATCATGTATAACAAAGGCCCCTGATCGAGTATAACACAGTCCCCTGGTCGAGTATAACAAAGTCCCCTGATTGAGTATAACAAAGGCCCCTGATCGAGTATAACAAAGTTCCCTGATCGAGTATAACAAACCCCCTCATCGAGTATAACAAAGTCCCCCTTATCGAGAATAACAAAGTCCCCTGATCGAGTATAACAAAGCCCCCTGATCAAGTATAACAAAGGCTCCAAATCGAGTATAACAAAGTCCCAGATCGAGTATAACAAAGGCCCCTGATGGAGTATAACAAAGTCCCCTGATCGAGTATAACAAAGCCCCCTCATCGAGTAAAACAAAGGCCCCTGATCCAGTATAACAATGTCCCCTCACCGAGTATAATAAAGTTCCCTGATCGAGGATAACAAAGCCCCCTCATAGAGTATAACAAAGTCCCGTGATCGAGTATAAAAAAGTCCCCTCATCGAATATAACAAAGTCCCCTGATCGAGTATAACAAATTCCCCTGATCGAGTAGAACAAAGTCCCCTCATCGAGTATAACAAAGGCCCCTCATCAAGTATAACAAAGTCCCATGATCGAGAATCACAAAGTCCCACATCGAATATAACAAAGTCCCCTGATCGAGTATAACAAAGTCACATGATCGAGTATAACAAGGTCCCCTGTTCGAGTATAACATAATCCCCTGAACGATTATAACAAAGGCCCCTGATCGAGTATAACAAAGCCCCCTGATCGAATATAACAAAAGCGCCTGAACGAGTATAACAAAGGCCCCTGATCGAGTATAACAAAGTTCCCTGATCGAGTATAAGAAAGTCCCCTAATTGAGTATAACAAAGTCCCCCTTATCGAGAATAACAATGTCCCCTGATCGAGTATAACAAAGCTCCCTGATCAAGTATAAAAAAGGCCCCTCATCGAGTATAACAAAGTCCCCTGGTCGAGTATAACAAAGTCTCCTAATCGAGTTTAACAAAGGCCCATGATCGAGAAAAACAAAATTTCCCTGATCGAGTATAACAAAGCCCCCTCATCGAGTATAACAAAGTCCCCCACTATCGAGAATAACTAAGTCCCCTGATCGAGTATAACAAAGCCCCCTGATCAAGTATAACAAAGGCTCCAGATCGAGTATAACAAAGTCCCCTGGTCGAGTATAACAAAGCCCCCTGATCGAGTATAACAAAGTCCCCTGATCGAGTATGACAAATCCCCTGGTCGACTATAACAAAGTCCCCTGATCAAGTATAACAAAGGCCCTAGGTCGAGTATAACAAAGTCCCCTTTTCGAGTATAACAAAGTCCCCTGAACGAATATAACAAAGGCCCCTGCTCGAGTATAACAAAGGACACTAAAAGTCTATAACAATGTCCCCTGATCGAGTATAACAAAGCCCGCTCATCGAGTATAACAAAGTCCCCTGATCGAGGATAACAAAGTCCTCTGGTCGAGTATCGCAAAACCTGGGCAGGTATAACAAAGGCCCCTGATCGAGTATAACAAAGTTCCTGATCAGTATAAGAAAGGCCCTGATCAAAGTATAACAAAGGCCCTGATCGAGTATAACAAAGTCCTGATCCGGGTATAACAAGTCCCTGGTTGAGTATAACAAAGGCCCCTTATCGGGTTTAACAAAAGGCCCCTCATCGAGTATATAAAGAGTCCTGGTAGAGATTATAAGGTCCCTGATCGAGTTTAACAAAGGCCCCTGATCGAGTATAACAAAGTCCCCTGGTCGAGTATAACAAAGTCGGCTGAACGAGTATAACAAAGGCCCCTGATCGCGTATAACAAAGTTTCCTGATCGAGTATAACAAAGCCCCCTGACCGAGTATAACAAAGACCCCCTTATCGAGAATAACAAAGTCACCTGATCGAGTATAACAAAGCCCCCTTATCAAGTATAACAAAGACCCTGATCGAGTATAAGAAAGACCCCCTTATCGAGAATATGAAGTCCCCTGATCCAGGTATAACAAAGCCCCTGATCGAGTATGACGAAGTCCCTCTTATCTTCAATAACAAAGTCCTGATCAGGTATAGCAATGCCCCTGATGGAATATGTAAAGCCCCCTGATCGAGTATAACAAAGTCCCCTGATCGAGTATAACAAAGTCCCCTGATCGAGTATAACAAAGGCCCCTCATCGAGTTTAACAAAGGCACCTGAGCGAGTATAACAAAGTCCCCTGGTTGAGTATAACAAACTCCCTTGGTCGAGTATAACAAAGTCCCCTGATCGAGAATAACTAAGTCCCCTGAACGATTATAACAAAGGCCCCTGATCGATTATAACAAAGTTCCCTGATCGAGTTTAACAAAGCCCCCTGATCGAGAATAACAAAGTCGCCTGATCGAGTATAACAAAGTCCCCTGATCGAGTATAACAAAGGGCCCTGATCGAGTTAAACAAAGGCCCCTGATCGAGTATAACAATGTCCCCTGGTCGAGTATAACAAAGTCGCCTGAACGAGTATAACAAAGGCCCTGATCGAAGGTATAATAAGTTCCTGATCCCGGGTATATAAAAAGCCCTGATCGGTATAACAAAGCCCTTATCGAGGAATAACAAGTCCCTGATCGGTATAACAAAGCCCTGATCAAGTATAACGAAGCCCTGATCCGGGTATAACCAAAGACCCTTATCGAGAATAGCAAAGGTTTCCTGAGTCAAAATATAACCAGCCCCTGATCCAAGTATAACAAAGGCCCGTGATCGAGTATAACAAAGTCCCCTGGTCGAGTATAACAAAGTCCCCTGATCGAGTATAACAAAGGCCCCTGATCGAGTATAACAAAGTCCCATGATCGAGAATAAAAAAGTCCTCTCATCGAATATAACAATGTCCCCTGATCGAATATAACAAAGCCCCCTGATCGAGTCTAACAAAGCCCCCCTTATCTTGAATAACAAAGTCCCCTGATCGAGTATAACAAAGCCCCCTGACCAAGTATAACAAAGCCCCCTGATCGAATATAACAAAGACCCCATTATCGAGAATAACAAAGTCCCCTGATCGAGTATAACAAAGCCCCCTGATCAAGTATAACAAAGGCCCCTGATCGAGTATAACAAAGTCCCCTGGTCGAGTACAACAAAGTCCCCTCATCCCGGAGTACAGCAAAAGGCCCCTGATCGAGTATAACAAGTTCCTGATCGAGTATAACAAACCCCCTCATCGAGGTATAACAAAGTCCCATATCGAGAATAACTTAAAGTCCCCTGATCGAGTATAACAAAGCCCCCTGATCATGTATAACAAAGGCTCCAAATCGAGTATAACAAAGTCCCAGGTCAAGTATAACAAAGTCCTCTGATCGAGTATAACAAAGGCCCCTGATCGAGTATAACAAAGGCCCCTGATCGAGTATAACAAAGTCCCTTGATCGAGTATAACAAAGCCCCATCATCGAGTAAAACAAAGTCCCCTGATCCGGTATAACAAAGTCCCCTCACCGAGTATAATAAAGTTCCCTGATCGAGGATAACAAAGCCCCCTCATAGAGTATAACAAAGTCCTCTGATCGATTATAACAAAGTCCCCTGATCGGGTATAACAAAGGACCCTGACCGAGTATAACAAAGGCCCCTCATCGAGAATAACAAAGTCCCATGATCGAGTATAACAAATTCCCCTGATCGAGTAGAACAAAGTCCCCTCATCGAGTATAACAAAGGCCCCTCATCGAGTATAACAAAGTCCCATGATCGAGAATAACAAAGTCCCTCATCGAAAATAACAAAGTCCCCTGATCGAGTATAAGAAAGTCCCCTGATCGAGTATAACAAGGTCCCCTGGTCGAGTATAACATAGTCCCCTGAACGATTATAACAAAGGCTCCTGATCGTGGATAACAAAGTCCCCTGATCGAATATCACAAAAGCGCCTGAACGTGTATAACAAAGGCCCCTGATCGAGTATAACAAAGTTCCCTGATCGAATATAACATATCCCCTAATTGAGTATAACAAAGTCCCCCTTATCGAGAATAACAATGTCCCTTGATCGAGTATAACAAAGCCCTTTGATCAAGTATAACAAAGGCCCCTCATCGAGAATAACAAAGTCCCCTGGTTGAGTATAACAAAGTCCCCTAATCGAGTTTAACAAAGGCCCATGATCGAGAATAACAAAATTTCCCTGATCGAGTATAACAATGCCCCCTCATCGAGTATAACAAAGTCCCCCTTATCGAGAATAACTAAGTCCCCTGATCGAGTATAACAAAGCCTCCTAATCAAGTATAACAAAGGCTCCAGATCGAGTATAACAAAGTCCCCTGGTCGAGTATAACAAAGCCCCCTGATCGAGTATAAGAAAGTCCCCTTTTCGAGTATAACAAAGTCCCCTGAACGAGTATAACAAAGGCCCCTGCTCAAGTAAAACAAAGGACCCTAAAAGTCTATAACAATGTCCCCTGATCGAGTATAACAAAGCCCGCTCATCGAGTATAACAAAGTCCCCTGATCGAGGATAACAAAGTCCTCTGGTCGAGTATAACAAAGACACCTGAACGAGTATAACAAAGGCCCCTGATCGAGTATAACAAAGATCCCTGATCGAGGATAAGAAAGGCCCCTGATCAAGTATAACAAAGGCCCCAGATCGAGTATAACAAAGTCCCCTGATCGGGTATAACAAAGTCCCCTGGACGAGTATAACAAAGGCCCCTTATCGAGTTTAACAAAGGCCCCTCATCGATTATAACAAAGTCCCCTGGTAGAATTATAAGAAACTCCCCTGATCGCGTATAACAAAGTCCCCTGATCGAGTATAACAAAGTCCCCTGGTCGAGTATAACAAAGTCGCCTGAACGAGTATAACAAAGGCCCCTGATCGAGTATAAC
>NW_024715345.1:0-43777 GCF_018991925.1 Homarus americanus
GCCATGCCACGCATTGCTACCTGGGAGTGTCAGAGGTGCACCTGGGAGGTCTGAGGTGCACCTGGGAGTGTCAGAGGTGTACCTGGGAGTGTCTGAGGTGTACCTGGGTGTGTCAGAGGTGTACCTGGGAGTGTCAGTGGTGTACCTGGGAGTGTCTGAGGTACCTGGGAGTGTCAGAGGTACCTGGGAGGCCAGAGGTGTACCTGGGAGTTCAGAGGTGTACCTGGGAGTTTCCAGGAGGTGTACCTGGGAGTGTCAGAGGTGTACCTGGCAGTGTCATTGGTGCACCTGGGAGTGTCAGAGGTGTACCTGGATATGTCAGATACTGAAGTGTGAGGCACTGGGAGTCTGAGGTACTATCTGGGAAGGTCGTGGGTGTAACTGGGAGTGTCAGGGGTGTACCTGGGAGTGTCAGTGTGTACCTGGGAGTGTCAGAGGTGTACTTGGAAGTGTCAGAGGTGTACCTGGGAGTGTCTGGGGTGTACCAGGGAGGTCAGGGGGTAAAAATCTGGGAGTGTCTGAGGTGTACCTAGGAGTGTCAGATGTGTACCTGGGAGGTCAGAGGTGTAAATCTGGGAGTCTGGAGGTGTCTCCTGGGAGTGTCAGGAGGAGTACCTGAGCATCTGAGGTGTACCTGGGAGTGTCAGAGCCCTGGGAGTGTCAGGGGTGTACCAGGAAGTGTCAGGGGTGTACCAGGGAGGTCAGGGTGGTACCTGGGAGTGTCTGAGGTGTACCTGGGAGTGTCATAGGTGCACCTGGGAGGTCTGGAGGTGTACCTGGGAGTGTAAGTGGAGCACTGGGAGTGTCGGAGGTACCTGGGAGTGTCGGATGTGTACCTGGGAGGCCAGAGGTACCTGGGAGTGTCAGGAGAGTACCTGGGAGCTCTGAGGTGAGCACCTGGGAGTGTCAGAGGTGTACCTGGGAGTGTCTGAGGTACCTGGGAGTGTCAGGTGTACCTGGGAGTGTCATTGGTGTACCTGGGAGTGTCTGAGGTGCACCTAGAGTGTCAGTGATGTACCTGGGAGTGTCAGGAGGTGTACCTGGAATGACAGAGGTGCATCTGGGAGTGTCAGAGGTGTACCTGGGAGTGTCAGGGGTGTACCTGGGAGTATCAGCGGTGTACCTGAGAGTGTCAGGAGGCGTACCTGGGAGTATTGGAGGTGTCACCTGGGTGTGTCAGAGGTATACCTGGGAGTGCCAGAGGTGTACCTGCCAGTACAGTGTACCTGGGAGTGTCAGAGGTGTACCTGGGAGTGTCAGAGGTGTACCCGGGAGTGTCAGAGGTGTACCTGGATTGTCAGGGGTGTACCTGGGAGTGTCAAGGGTGTACCTGTGAGTATCGGCGGTGTATCTGGGAGTGTCAGACGTGTACCTGGCAGTGTCAGAGATGTACCTGGCAGTGTCAGAGGTGTACCTGGGAGTGTCTGAGGTGTACCTGGGAGGTCGGAGGTGTACCTGGGAGTGTCAGGGGTGTACCTGGGAGCGTCAGAGGTGTACCTGGGAGTGTCAGAGGTACATGGGAGGTCTGAGGTGTACCTGGGAGGTTAGAGGTGCACCTGGGAGTGTCTGAGGTGTACCTGGGAGTGTGATGGTGTACCTGGGAGTGCCTGAGGTGCACCTTTGGAGTGTCAGTGGTACCTGGGAGTGTCAGAGGTGTACCTGGGAATGACAGAGGTGTGCACCTGGGAGTGACAAAGGTGTGTACCTGGGAGTGTCAGGGTACCTGGGAGTATCAGCGGGTGTCCTCTGGGAGTGTCAGAGGTACCTGGGAGTGTCAGAGGTGCAACTGGGAGTGTCTGAGGTGTACCTGGGAGTGTCAGAGGTGTACCTGGGAGTGTCTGAGGTACCTGGGAGGTCAGAGTTGTACCTGGGAGTGTCGGAGGTGTACCTGGGAGTGCCAGAGGTGTACCTAGGAATGTCAGTGGTGTACCTGGGAGTGTCAGGTGTACCAGGGAGTGTCAGAGTTGTCTGTGTCAGGGGTGTACCTGGGGAGTGCCAGAGGTGTACCTGGGAGTGTCAGTGGGTACCTGAGAGTCAGGTGCGTACCAGGGAGTGTTAGAGGTGTACCTGGGAGTGTCAGAGGTGCACCTGGGAGCGTCTGAGGGGTACCTGGGAGTGTCTGAGGTGTACCTGGGAGTGTCTGAGGTGTACCTGGGAGTGTCTGAGGTGTACCTGTCAGTGTCTGAGGTGTACCTGGCTGTGTCAGCGGGTGTACCTGGGAGTGTCAGCGGTGTACCTGGGAGAGTCACAAGGGTACCTGGGAGTGTCAGAGGTGTACCTGGGAGCGTCAGAGGTGTACCTGGGAGTGTCAAGGGTGTATCAGGGAGTGTCAGTGGAGTACCTGGGAGTGTCGGAGGTGCACCTGGGAGTGTCGGATGTGTACCTGGGAGTGTCAGAGGTGTCACCTGGGAGTGTCAGGAGGTGTACCTGGGAGCGTCAGAGGAGTACCTCTGAGGGCTTAGGAGGAGTACTCGGAGTGTCAGAGGTGTACCTGGTAGTGTCATTGGTGTACCTTAGAGTGTCAGAGGTGTACCTGAAGTGTCAGAGGTGTACCTCGAAGTGTCAGAGGTGTACCTGGGAGTGTCTGAGGTGTACCTGGGAGTGTCAGAGGTGTACCTGGGAGTGTCAGGAGTGTACCTGGGAGTGTCAGTAGAGTACCTGGGAGTGTCTGAGGTGTACCTGGAAGTGTCAGAAATGTACCTAGGAGTGTCTGAGGTGTACCTGGGAGTCTCAGAGGTGTACCTGCCACTGTCAGAAGTGTACATGGGAGTGTCAGAGGTGTACCTGGGAGGTCAGAGGTGTACCTGGGAGTGTCAGAGGTGTACCTGGGAGTGTCTGAGGTGTACCTGGGAGTGTCAGCGGTGTACCTGGGAGTGTCTGTGGTGTACCTGGGAGGTCAGAGGAGTACCTGGGAGCATCAGAGGAGTACCTGGGAGTGTCAGGAGGTGTACCTGGGAGTGCCTGAGGTGTACCTGAGGTTTCAGTGGTGTACCTGGGAGTGTCATTGGTGTACCTGGAGTGTCTGAGGTGCACCTAGGAGGTCAGTGGTGTGTACCTGGGAGTGTCAGAGGTGTACCTGGGAATGACAGAGGTGTACCTGGGAGGCCAGAGGTGTACCTGGGAGTGTCAGGGGTGTACCTGGGATTATCAGCGGGTACCTGGGAGTGTCAGAGGCGTACCTGGGAGTATTGGAGGTGTACCTGGGTGTGTCAGAGGTATACCTGGGAGTGCTAGTGAGGTACCTGCCAGTGTCAGAGGTGTACCTGGGAGTGTCAGAGGTGTACCTGGGAGGTCAGAGGTGTACCCGGGAGTGTCAGGTGTAACTGGGAGTATCGGAGGTGTAACTGGGAGTGTCGAGGTGTACCTGGGAGTGTCGAGAATCTGGGAGGTCAGGGGTGCACCTGGGATTGTCAGGGACCTGGGAGTGTCAAGGCACCTGTGAGCATCGGCGGGTATCTGGGAGTGTCAGTGGTGTACCTGGCAGTGTCAGAGGTGTACCTGGGAGTGTCAAAGGGTGTACCTGAGTGTCTGAGGTGTACCTGTCAGTGTCTGAGGTGTACCTGGGTGTGTCATGGTGTACCTGGGAGTGTCAGCGGTGTACCTGGGAGAGTCACAAGGGTACCTGGGAGGTCAGGAGGTGTACCTGGGAGCGTCAGGAGGTGCAACTGGGAGTGTCTGAGGTGTACTTGGGAGTGTCAGAGGTGTACCTGGGAGTGTCTGAGGTGGCACCTGGGAGTGTCTGAGGTGTACCTGGGAGTCTGAGTTGTACCTGGGAGTGTCGGAGGTGCACTGGGAGTGCCAGAGGTGTACCTAGGAATGTCAGTGGTGTACCTGGGAGTGTCAGGTGTGTACCAGGGAGTGTCAGAGTTGCACCTGGGTGTCAGAGGTGCACTGGGAGTGCCAGAGGTGTACCTGGGAGTGTCAGTGGTGCACCTGGGAGTGTCAGGAGTGTACCAGGAGTGTTAGGAGGTATACCTGGGAGGTCAGAGGTGGGACCTGGCGCCTGAGGGCACCTGGGAGGTCTGAGGTGTACCTGGGAGTGTCTGAGGTGTACCTGGGAGTGTCTGAGGTGTACCTATCAGTGTCTGAGGTGTACCTGGCTGTGTCAGCGGCACCTGGGAGTGTCAGCGGTGTACCTGGGAGAGTCACAAGGGTACCTGGGAGTGTCAGAGGTGTACCTGGGAGCGTCAGAGGTGTACCTGGGAGTGTCAAGGGTGTATCAGGGAGGTCAGTGGAGTACCTGGGAGGTCGGAGGTGTACCTGGGAGTGTCGGATGTGTACCTGGGAGTGTCAGAGGTGTACCTGGGGAGGGTCAGAGGTGTGACCTGGGAGCGTCAGAGGAGTACCCTGGCACAGAGGAGCACCTCGAGTGTCAGAGGTGTACCTGGTAGTGTCATTGGTGTACCTTAGGAGTGTCAGAGGTGTACCTGAAGTGTCAGAGGTACCTCGAAGTCAGAGGTGTACCTGGGAGTGTCTGAGGTGTACCTGGGAGTGTCAGGAGGTGTACCGGGAGTGTCAGGAGGTACCTGGGAGGCTGGGGTAGAGTACCTGGGAGGTCTGAGGTGTACCTGGAAGTGTCAGAAATGTACCTAGGAGTGTCTGAGGTGTACCTGGGAGTCTCAGAGGTGTACCTGCCACTGTCAGAGGTGTACCTGGGAGTGTCAGAGGTGTACCTGGGAGTGTCAGAGGTGTACCTGGGAGTGTCAGAGGTGTACCTGGGAGTGTCTGAGGTGTACCTGGGAGTGTCAGAGGTGTACCTGGGAGGTCTGTGGTGTACCTGGGAGGCTGAGAGCACCTGGGAGATCAGAGGAGTACCTGGGAGGTCAGAGGTGTACCTGGGAGTGCCTGAGGTGTACCTGGGAGGTCAGTGGTGTACCTGGGAGTGTCATTGGTGTACCTGGGAGTGTCTGAGGTGCACCTAGGAGTGTCAGTGTGGTACCGGAGTGTCAGAGGTGTACTGGGAATGACAGAGGTGTACCTGGGAGTGTCAGAGGTGTACCTGGGAGGTCAGGGTGTACCTGGGATTATCAGCGTGTACCTGGGAGGTCAGAGGCGTACCTGGGATTGAGGTGCACTGGGTGTCAGAGGTATACCTGGGATGCCAGAGGTGTACCTGCCAGTGTCAGGAGGTGTACCTGGGAGGTCAGAGGTACCTGGGAGTGTCAGAGGTGTACCTGGGAGTGTCAGGGTGTGAACTGGGAGTATCGGGTGTAACTGGGAGGTCGGGGTGTACCTGGGAGTGTCGTGAGATGTACCTGGGAGGTCAGGGGTGTACCTGGGATTGTCAGGTGTACCTGGGAGGTCAAGGTGTACCTGTGAGTATCGGCGGAGTATCTGGGAGGTCAGTGGTGTACCTGGCAGGCAGAGGTGTACCTGAGGTCAAAGGTGTACCTGGGAGTGTCAGAGGTACCTGGGAGTGCCAGAGGTGTACCTGGGAGTGTCATTGGTGTACCTGGGAGTGTCAGGTGTACCAGGAGTGTCAGAGGTGCACCTGGGAGTGTCAGAGGTGCACCTGGGAGTGTCTGAGGTGTACCTGGGAGTGTCTGAGATGTACCTGGGAGTATCTGAGGTACCTGGGAGGTCAGAATTGCACCTGGGATTGTCAGAGGTGTACCTGGGAGTGTCTGAGCTGTACCTGTCTGGAGGTGTACCTGGCAGTGTCAGGCGGTACCTGGGAGTGTCAGCGGTGTACCTGGGAGTCAGAGGAGTACCTGGAGTGTCAGAGGTGTACGCCACCTAGTAGTGTCCAGAGCTATGCCTGGGGCAGCGAAGGGGTACCTGGGGGCTTCAGAGGGTACCTCGGAGTGTCAAGGGGTGCATGCGTGTGTCATTGGTGTACCTGGGGTGTACCTGGAAGTGTCCAGAGGTGTACCTAGAGGTGTCAGAGGTGTACCTGGGAGTGTCTGAGGTGTACCTGCGAGTGTCAAGCAGAAATGTACCTGGGAATTGTCTGAGGTGTACCTGGAAGTGTCCAGAAATGTACCTGGGAGTGTCTGAGGGGTGTACCTGGGAGTGTCAGAGGTGTACCTGGGAGGTGTCAGGCGTACTTGGGAGTGTCAGCGGTGTACCTGGGAGTGTCAAGAGATGGCCTGGGAGTATCCAGAGGGTGTACCTGGGTGTGTCAGAGGTGTACCTGGGAGTGTCAGAGGTGTACCTGCCAGTGTCAGAGGTGTACACCTGCCGGTGTCAGAGGTGTACCTGCAAATTGTCAGAGTGTACCTGGGAGTGTCAGGCGTGTAACTGGGAGTGTCAGAGGTGTAACTGGGAGTGTCAAGGTGTACAAGTGTCCAGAGGTGTACAGGTGTCAGAGAGTGTATGGGATTATCCAAGAAGTGTACCAAGGGAGTGTCAGGGGTGTACCTAGGAGTGTCAGAGAATGTACCTGGGAGTGTCAGAGGTGTACCTGGGAGTGTCAGGGTGTACCTGGGAGTGTCAGAGATGTACCTGGGAGTGGCAGAGGTGTTCCTGGGGTGTCTGACATGGCAACTCAGGAGTGTAAGTGTTGTACCTGGGAGTGTCAGAGGTGTACCTGGAGTGCCAGAGGTGTACCTGGGAATATAGTGAGGTGGCCTGCAAGTGTCAGAGGTGTACACAGGAATGTCTCAGGTGTGCCTGGGAGTGTACGAGGTGTACCTGGGAGTGTCAGGTGTATACCAGGGAGGTGTCAGAGGTTGTGCCTGGGGTGTCCAGGAATGGCCTGGGAGTGTCAGAGGTGTACCTGGGGTGTCCAGAGGAGTATCTGGGAGCATCAGAGGTACGGGTGTCAGAGGTGTACCTGGGGTGTCAGGAATTGTACCTGGGGTGTCAGTGGTGTACCTGGGAGTGTCATTGGTGTACCTGGGAGAGTCAGAGGTGTACCTGGAGGTGTCGGAGGTGTACCTGAGAGTGCAGAAGAAATGTTCCTGGGAGTGTCTGAGATGGCACCTGGGGTGTCAGGGGTGTACCTGGGAGTGTCAGAGATGTACCTGGCAGTGTCAGAGGTGTTCTGGTGGTGGCTACAAGTGTCAGTGGTGAACCTAGGAGTGTCAGAGGTGTGCACAGGAATGTCTCAGGTGGCCTGGGAGTATCAGGAATGTACCTGGGAGTGGCAGAGGTGTACCTGGGAGTGTCTAGGTGGCACGTGGGAGTGTCACGAAATTGTACCTGGGGTATCGGAGGTGTGTACTTACAAGTATCGAGAGGAGCTCTACCTGGGAGTGTCAGAAGTGTACCTGGGGTGTACTTGGGAGTGTCAGTGGTGTACTGGGAGTGTCCAGATGTGTTCCAGGGAGTGTCAGAGTTGCCTGCTAGGGGTGTCAGAGAGGTGTACCAGGGTGCCCAGAGGTGTACTGGGAGTGTCCAGAGAGGTGCAACTGGGAGTGTCTGAGGTACCTGGGAGTGTCAGAGAGGTACACCTGGGAGTGTCTGAGGTGTACCTGGGAGTTTCAGAGTTGTACCTGGGAGTGTCGGAGGTGTACCTGGGAGTGCCAGAGATTGTACCCACAAGGTGTCAGTGGTGTACCTGGGAGTGTGGGTGTGTGCAGGGTGTCAGAGTTGTACCTGGGGGTGTCAGAGGAGGTGTACCTGGGAGTGCCAGAGGTGTACCTGGGAGTGTCAGTGGTGTACCTGGGAGTGTCAGGTGCGTACCGAGAGTGTTAGGGTGTACCTGGGAGTGTCAGAGGTGCCTGGGAGGCATCTGAGGGTACCTGGGAGTGTCTGAGGGTGGCCACACCAAGGGAGTGTCACCAGGGCGCACCAGGAGTGTCTGAGGTGGCCTGTCAGTGTCTGGGGTGTACCTGGCTGTGTCAGCAGTGTACCTGGGAGTGTCAGCGGTGTACCTGGGAGAGTCACAGGGGTACCACAGAGAGTGTCAGAGGGTACCTGGGAGTGTCAGAGGTGTACCTGGGGCACGTCAGAGGAGTACCTGGGAGCTTCCAGAGGACTACCTCGGCGTGTCAGAAGGTGTACCTGGTAGTGTCATTGGGTGTGCCTGGGGTGTCAGGGGTGTGTACTTCGATATGTCAGAGGTGTACACTCGAAGTGTGAGAGTGTACCTGGGAGTGTCTGAGAATTGTACCTGGAAATTGTCAGTGGTGTACCTGGGAGTGTCGAGGGGTGTACCTGGGAGGTGTCAGTGGTGTACCTGGGAGTGTCTGAGGTGTACCTGGAAGTGTCAATGTACCTGGGAGTGTCTGGCGTATACACAGGAGTGTCAGGGGTGTACCTGGGAGTGTCTGAGGTGTACCTGGTGTCAGATGTGTACCTGAGGTGGTCAGAGGTGTACCTGGGAGTGTCTGAGGTGTTCCTGGGAGTGTCAGAGGAGGTACCTGGGAGCATCTGAGGTGTACCTGGGAGTGTCAGAGTGTACCTGGGAGTGTCAAGGGTGTACCAGGAAGTGTCAGGGTGTACCAGGGGTGATAAGTGGTGTACGCAGGGTGTCACAGGTTGTACCTGGGGAGTGTCATAGGTGTACCTGGGAATGTCAAGGTGTACCAGGGAGTGTAGAGTGGAGTACTAGGAGTGTCGGAGGTGTACCTGGGAGTGTCGGATGTGTGCCGCAAAGGTGTCAGAGGTGTACCTGGGGTGTCAGAGGTGTACCTGGGAGCGTCAGAGGAGTACCTCGGCGCTTTAGAGGAGGAAGTACCTCGGAGTGTTGGGAGTGTCAGAGGTGTACCTGGTAGTGTCATTGGTGTACCTGGGAGTGTCAGAGGTGTACCTGGAAGTGTCAGGAGGCACTGAAGTGTCAGAGGTGTACCTGGGAGTGTCTGAGGTGTACCTGGGAGGTCAGGAGGTGTCACCTGGGAGGTCAGGAGTACCTGGGAGGGTCAGTGGAGTACCTGGGAGTGTCTGAGGTGTACCTGGAAGTGTCAGAAATGTACCTAGGAGTGTCTGAGGTGTACTTTGGGAGTGTCAGAGGCACCTGCCACTGTCAGAAGTGTACCTGGGAGTGTCAGAGGTGTACCTGGGAGTGTCAGGAGGTGTACCTGGGAGTGTCAGAGGTGTACCTGGGAGTGTCTGAGGTGTACCTGGAGGTCAGGGGTGTACCTGGGAGTATCGGAGATGTTACTGGGAGTGTCTGTGCACCTGGGAGTGTCAGGAGGTGTACCTGGGAGGCTCAGGTGTACCTGGGATTGTCAGGTGTAACTGGGAGGTCAAGGGTGTACCTGTGAGTATCGGCGTGTATCTGGGAGGTCAGAGGTGTACCTGGGGTGCGCCAGAGATGTACCTGGCAGTGTCAGAGGTGTACCTGGGAGTGTCTGAGGTGTACCGGGAGTGTCGGAGGTGTACCTGGGAGTGTCAGGGTGTACCTGGGAGTGTCAGAGGTGTACCTGGGAGGTCAGAGGTGTACACTGGGAGTGTCTGAGGTGTACCTGGGAGTGTTAGAGGTGTACCTGGGAGTGTCTGAGGTGTACCTGGGAGTGGGATTGGTACTCAGCCTGAGGCACCTTGGAGGTCAGTGGTGTGCCTGGGGAGGCTGGAGGTGTACCTGGGAATGACAGAGTGTACCTGGGATGACAAAGGTGTACCTGGGAGGCCAGGGGTGTACCTGGGAGTATCAGCGGTGTCCCTGGGAGTGTCAGAGGCGTACCTGGGAGGTCAGAGGTGCAACTGGGAGTGTCTGAGGTGTGTACCTGGGAGTGTCAGAGGTGTACCTGGGAGTGTCTGAGGTGTACCTGGGAGGTCGAGTTGTACCTGGGAGTGTCGGAGGTGTACCTGGGAGTGCCAGAGGTGTACCTGGGAATGTCAGTGGTGTACCTGGGAGTGTCAGGGTGTGCACTAGGAGTGTCAGAGTTGTACCTGGGGTGTCAGAGGTGTACCTGGGAGTGCCAGAGGTGTACCTGGGAGTGTCAGTGGTGTACCTGGGAGTGTCAGGTGCTGCACCAGGGAGTGTTGAGGGTACCTGGGAGGTCAGAGGTGCACCTGGGGCCTGAGGGGTACCCAGGAGGGTCTGAGGTGTACCTGGGAGTGTCTGAGTGTACCTGGGAGTGTCTGAGGTGTACCTGGCAGTGTCTGAGGTGCACCTGCCTGGGCGGTGTACCTGGGAGTGTCAGCGGTGTACCTGGGGAGTCACAGGGTACCTGGGAGTGTCAGAGGTACCTGGGAGCGTCAGAGGTGTACCTGGGAGGTCAGGGGTGTACCAGGGAGGTCAGTGGAGTACCTGGGAGTGTCGGAGGTGTACCTGGGAGTGTCGGATGTGTGCCTGGGAGTGTCAGAGGTACCTGGGAGTGTCAGAGGTGTACCTGGGAGCGTCAGAGGAGCACTGGCGCTTTAGAGGAGCACCCTGGAGTGTCAGAGGTGTACCTGGTAGTGTCATTGGTGTACCTTAGAGTGTCAGAGGTGTACCTGGAAGTGTCAGAGGTGTACCCGAAGTGTCAGAGGTGTACCTGGGAGTGTCTGAGGTGTACCTGGGAGTGTCAGAGGTGTACCTGGGAGGTCAGGAGGTACCTGGGAGTGTCAGTAGAGTGCACCTGGGAGGTCTGAGGTGTACCTGAAGTGTCAGAAATGTACCTAGGAGTGTCTGAGGTGTACCTGGGAGTCTCACCTGCCACTGTCAGAAGTGTACCTGGGAGGTCAGAGGTGTACCTGGGAGGTCAGAGGTGTACCTGGGAGTGTCAGAGGTGTACCTGGGAGTGTCTGAGGTGTACCTGGGAGTGTCAGAGGTGTACCTGGGAGTGTCTGGGTGTACCTGGGAGGGTCAGAGGTGCACCTGGGACATCAGAGGTGTACCTGGGAGTGTCAGAGGTGTACCTGGGAGTGCCTGAGGTGTACCTGGGGAGTGTCAGTGGGTGTACCTGGGAGTGTCATTGGTGTACCTGGGGAGTGTCTGAGGTGCACCTAAGAGTGTCCAGTGGTGGACCTGGGAGGTCAGAGGTGTACCTGGGAATGACAGAGGTGTACCTGGGAGGTCAGGAGATGTACCTGGGAGTGTCAGGTGTACCTGGGATTATCAGCTGTACCTGGGAGTGTCAGAGGCGTACCTGGGAGTATTGGAGGTGCACTGTGTGTCAGAGGTATACCTGGGAGTGCCAGAGGTGTACCTGGCAGTGTCAGAGGTGTACCTGGGAGGCCGAGGTGTACCTGGGAGTGTCAGAGGTGTGCACCGGGAGTGTCAGGGTGTAACTGGGAGTATCGGAGGTGTAACTGGGAGGTCAGAGGTGTACCTGAGTGTCAGGGGTGCACCTGGATTGTCAGGGGTGTACCTGGGAGTGTCAAGGTGTACCTGTGAGTATCGGCATCTGGGAGGTCAGTGGTGTACCTGGCAGTGTCAGAGATGTACCTGTCAGTGTCAGAGGTGTACCTGGGAGTGTCTGAGTGTACCTGGAGTGTCGGAGGTGTACCTGGGAGTGTCAGGGTGTACCTGGGAGTGTCAGAGGTGTACCTGGGAGTGTCAGAGGTGTCTGGGAGTGTCTGAGGTGCACTGGAGTGTCAGAGGTGTACCTGGGAGGTCTGAGGTGTACCTGGGAGTGGACAGGTGCCTGGGAGTGCCTGAGGGTAACCTAGAGTGTCAGTGGTGTACCTGGGAGGTCAGAGGTACCTGGATGACAGAGGTACCTGGGAGTGACAGAGGTGTACCTGGGAGTGTCAGGGGTGTACCTGGGAGTATCAGCGGTGTCCCTGGGAGTGTCAGAGGCGTACCTGGGAGTATCGGAGGTGTACCTGGGTGTGTCAGAGGTATACCTGGGAGTGCCAGAGGTGTATCTGCCAGTGTCAGAGGTGTACCTGGGAGTGTCAGAGGTGTACCTGGGTGTGTCAGAGGTGTACCTGGGAGTGTCAGGGTGTAACTGGGAGTATCGGAGGTAACTGGAGGTCAGGTGTACCTGGAGGTCAGAGGTGTACATGGGAGTGTAGGTGTACCTGATTGTCAGGGTGTACCTGGGAGTATCGGCGGTGTATCTGGGAGTCAGAGGTGTACCTGGCAGTGTCAGAGATGTACCTGGCAGTGTCAGAGGTGTACCTGGGAGTGTCTGAGGTGTACCTGGGAGTGTCGGAGGTGTACCTGGGAGTGTCAGGGGTGTACCTGGGAGTGTCAGAGGTGTACCTGGGAGTGTCAGATGTGTACCTGGGAGTGTCTGACGTGTACCTGAGAGTGTCAGAGGAGTACCTTGGGAGCATCAGAGGCCTACCTGAGAGTGTCAGAGGTGTACCTGGGAGTGTCAGAGGTGTAACTCAGTGTCAGTGGTGTTCCTGAGTGCACAGGTACCTGGGAGTGTCAGAGGTGTACCTGGAAGTGTCAGGTGTACCTGGGAGGGTCAGTGGCGTACCTGGGAGTGTCTGAGGTGTACCTGGAAGTGTCAGAAATGTACCTAGGAGTCTGAGGTGTACCTGGGAGTGTCAGGAGGTGTACCTGCCACTGTCAGAGTGTACCTGGGAGTGTCTGAGGTGTACCTGGGAGTATCAGAGGTACCTGGGAGTGTCAGGGGTGTAACCGGGAGTGTCAGTGTACCTGGGATTGTCAGGGGTGTACCTGGGAGTGTCAGGGGTGTACCTGAGAGTGTCAGGGGTGTACCTGGGAGGTCACAGGTGTACCTGGGAGGTCAGGAGGTGTGCACTTGGGAGGTCTGAGGTGTACCTGGGAGTGTCGGAGTGTACCTGGGAGTGTCTGAGGTGTACCTGGGAGTGTCAGAGGAGGTCTGGAAGCATCAGAGGAGTACCTGGGAGTGTCAGAGGTGTACCTGGGAGTGTCAGAGGTGTACCTGGGTGTCAGTGGTGTACCTGGGAGTGGCATTGGTGTACCTGGGAGGTCAGAGGTGCACCTAGGAGTGTCAATGGTGTACCTGGGAGTGTCAGAGGTGTACCTGGGATGACAGAGGTGTACCTGGGAGTGTCAGAGGTGTACCTGGGAGTGTCAGGTGTACCTGGGAGTATCAGCGGTGTACCTGGGAGTGCCAGAGGCGTACCTGGGAGTATCGGAGGTGTACCTGGGTGTGTCAGAGGTGTACCTGGGAGTGCCAGGAGGTGTACCTGCCAGCAGCAGGTGTACCTGGGAGTGTGAGAGGTGTACCTGGGAGGCTCAGAGGTGTACCTGGGAGTGTGGGGGTGTAACTGGGACTAACGGAGGTGTAACTGGGAGTGTCAAAGGTGTACCTGGGAGTGTCAGAGGTGTACCTGGGAGTGTCGGGGTGTACCTGGGATTGTCAAGGTGTACCTGGGAGTGTCAGGGGTGTACCTGTGAGTATCGGCGTGTATCTGGGAGGTCAGAGGTGTACCTGGCAGTGTCAGAGATGTACCTGGCAGTGTCAGAGGTGTACCTGGGAGGTCTGAGGTGTACCTGGGAGTGTCGAAGGTGTACCTGGAGTGTCAGGGTGTACCTGGGAGTGTCAGAGGTGTACCTGGGAGGCGGTACCTGGGAGGTCTGGACGGTACCTGAGAGTGTCAGAGGAGCACCTGGGAGCATCAGAGGAGTACCTGGGAGTGTCAGGAGGTGTACCTGGGAGGCAGAGGTGTAACTGGGAGTGTCAGTGGTGTACCTGGGAGTGTCATTGGTGTACCTGGCAGTGTCAGAGGTGTACCTGGAAGTGTCAGAGGTGTACCTGGAAGTCTGTGATATGTTCCTGGGAGTGTCGAGGTGTACCTGGGAGTGTCAGAGGTGTACCTGAGAGTGTCAGAGATGCACCTGGGAGTGTGGGGTGTCTGGAAGTATCGGAGGTGTACCTGGGTGTGTCAGGAGGTGTACTTGGGAGTGTCGGAGGTGTACCTGGAAGGTCAGAGGTGTACCTGGAAGTTTCAGAAATGTTCCTGGGAGGTCTGAGGTGTACTTGGGAGGTCAGGAGGTGCAACTGGGAGTGTATGGAGGTTTACGTGGGAGTGTCAGAGGTGTACCTGGGAGTGTCTGAGGTGTACCTGGGAGGCTGGGGTTGTACAAGGGAGGGTCATAGGTCTAACTGGGAGGTCAGTGGTGTACCTGGGAGTGTCAGGTGTTCAAGGGAGTGTCAGAGTTGTACCTGGGGGTGTCAGAGGTGTACCTGGGAGTGCCACAGGTGTGCCTGGGAGTGTCAGGAGGTGTACCTGGGAGTGTCAAGTACCAGGGAGTGTCAGAGGTGTACCTGGGAGCTGGGGAATTGTACCTGGGAGTGTCAGAGGTACCTGGGAGTGTCTGAGGTGTACCTGTTGGTGTCTGAGGTGTACCTGGCAGTGTCAGCGGTGTACCTGTTAGTGTCAGTGGTGTACCTGGGAGTTCCAGGGTGTACCTGGGAGGTCAGGTACCTGGAGTGTCTGAGGTGTACCTGGAGTGTCAGAAATGTACCTGGGAGTGTCTGAGGTGCACTGGGAGTGTGAGAGGTGTACCTGGGAGGTCAGGGGTGTAACTGGGAGGCAGCGGTGTAACTGAGAGTGTCAGAGATGTACCTGGGAGTATCGGCGGTGTACCTGGGTGTGTCAGAGGTGTACCTGGGAGGTCAGGAGGTGTACCTGCCAGTGTCAGAGGTGTACCTGGTTTGTCAGAGGTGTGCCTGGGAGGCCAAGTGGTGTACCTGGAGTGTCAGAGGTACCTGGGAGTGTCAGGTGTAACTGGGAGGTTGGATGGGTACCTGGGAGTGTCAGGGGTGTACCCAGCAAGTATCGGCTGTAAGATCTGGGAGTGTCAGAGGTGTACCTGGCAGTGTCAGAAATGTACCTGGCAGTGTCAGAGGTGCACGTGGGAGTGTCTTGAGGTGTCCCTGGAGTGTTTTGGAGGCACTTGGGAGTGTCATAGGTGTGCACCTGGGTGTAAGCCAGGGGTACCTGGGAGTATGAGTGGTGTACTCAGAGTGTCTTGAAGGTTGTACCTGAGTGCCGGAGGTGCACCTGGAGTGCCAGAGGTACCTAGGAGCAGTCAGTGGTGTACCTGGGAGTGTCAGGTCTGTACCAGGGAGTGTCAGAGTTGTACCTGGGGTGTCAGAGGTGCACCTGGGAGTGCCAGAGGTGTACCTGGAGTGTCAGTTGTGTACCTGGAGTGCTCAGGTGTACCAGGGAGCAGTCAGGAGGTGTACCTGGAAATGTCAGGAGGTGCACCTGGGAGTGTCTGGAGGTGTACCTGGGAGTGTCAGAGGTGTACCTGCCAGTGTCAGAGGTACCTGGTAGTGGCTCAGAGGTGTACCTGGAGCAAAGCAGAGGCACCTGGTGTCAGGGGTGTAACTGGGAGTGCCGGGAGGTGTACCTGGGAGTGTCAGGGGTGTACCCAGCAGCATCGGCGGTGTATTCAGAAAGCCAGAGGCAAACGGGCAGTGTCAGAGGTGTACCTGGCAGTGTCAGAGGTGCACGGGAGCAAGGTTCGAGGTGTCCCTGGGAGTGTCGGAGGTGTACCTGGGAGTGTCATAGGTGTACCTGGTGTGTCAGGGCGTACCTGGGAGTATGAGTGGTACCTGGGAGTGACAGAGTTGTACCTGGAGTGTCGGAGGTGCACCTGGAGTGCCAGAGGTGTACCTAGGAGTGTGAGTGGTGTACCTGGGAGTGTGGGTTTGTACCAGGAGGCCGAGTTGGTGGCCCTGGGGGTGCTGGAGGCACCTGGGAGTGCCAGAGGTGTACCTGGAGCCAAAGCTGGTACCTGGGAGTGCTCAGGTGTGTGTACCAGGGAGTGGGGTCAGAGGTGTACCTGGGAATGCCTGGAGGTGCACCTGGGAGTGCCTGAGGTGTACCTGGGAGTTCTGAGGCACCTGGGAGTGTTTGAGGTGTACCTGGGAGTATCAGGAGTTGGTACCTGCGGGAGTAAGTCAGGAGGTGTACCTGGGAGTGTCTGGAGGTGTACCTGTCAGTGTCTGAGGTGTACCTGGTAGCAAGTCAGCGGTACCTGTGAGTGTCAAGTGGCAAAGTGGGAGCGTAAGAGGGATACCTGGGAGAGTCAGAGGTGTACCTGGAGCAAAGTCAGAGGTGTACCTGGGAGCGTCAAAGGAGCACCTGAGGTTCAGGGAGGATCACTCGGGAGTGTCAGGAGGTGCACCTGGTAGTGTCATTGGTGTAACTGGGAGTGTCAGAGGTGTACCTGGAAGTGTCAGAAGTGTACCACGAAGCGTCAGGAGGTGTGCACCTGGAGTGTCTGGAGGTGTTACTGGGAGTGTCAGGAGGTGTACCTGAAGTGTCAGAGGTGTAACCTGGGAGGCTGGGTGTACCTGGGATTGTCAGGGGTGTACCTGTGAGTATCGGCGCTGTATCTGGGAGTGTCAGGAGGTGTACCTGGCAGTGTCAGAGATGTAACTGGCAGAGTCAGAGACGGCCTGGGAGTGTCTGAGGTACCTGGGAGTGTCGGAGGTGTACCTGGAGTGTCAGGTGTACCTGGGAGTGCCAGAGGTGCACCTGGGAGTGCCGGGGAGGGCACCTGGGAGAGTCAGAGGTGCACCTGGGAGGTCAGAGGTACCTGGGAGGTTGGGGGTGTACCTGATTGTCAGGGGGTAAACCTGGGAGTGTCAGGGGTGTACCTGTGAGCATCGGCGGTGTATCTGGGAGTGTCAAGGAGGCGTACCTGGCAGTGTCAGAGGTGTACCTGGGAGGCTGGGAGGTGTAACCTGGGAGTGTCAGGGGTACCTGGGATTGTCAGGGGTGTACCTGGGAATGGGGTCAGGGGTGTACCTGTGAGTAATGGCGCTGTATCTGGGAGTGCTGTAGAGGTGCACCTGGCAGTGTCAGAGATGTAACTGGCAGAGTCAGAGCTGTACCTGAGGGTCTGGTGGTGTACCTGGGAGGGCCGGAGGTGTGCTGGGGAGGTCAGAGGTGTACCTGGGAGGCCAGAGGTGTACCTTGGGAGAGTCAGAGGGGTACCTGGGAGTGTCAGGAGGTGTACCTGGGAGGTTGAAAATGGGATGTTGGGGTGTACCTGGGAGTGTCAGGGGGTGTACCTGTGAGCATCGGCGGTGTATCTGGGAGTGTCAGGAGGTGTACCTGGCAGTGTCAGAGGTGTACCTGGGCGTCAGGGTGTACCTGCGAGTGTCAGTGGCGTACCTGGGAGTGTCTGAGGTGTACCTGAAGTGTCAGAAATGTACCTGGGAGTGTCTGAGGTGTACCTGGGAGTGTCAGAGGTGCACTGGGAGGTTGGGGGTGTACCTGGGAGTATCAGCGGTGTAATCCGGGGAGTGTCAGAGAGATGTACCTGGGAGCATCGGCGGTGTACTGGGAGTGTCAGCGGTAACTGAGAGTGTCAGAGATGTACTCTGGGACTATCGGCGGTGTACCTGGTGTGTCAGAGGCAGCCTCGAGTGTTGTAGAGGTGTACCTGCCAGTGTCAGAGATGTGGCCTGGTAGTGTCAGGGGTGTGCCTGGGGTGTCAGGGGTGCCTGGGGAGTGTCAGGGGTGTGACTGGGGAGTGTCGGAGGTGTACCTGGGGTGTCAGGGGTGTACCTTTAGTATCAGCGGTGTATCTGGGTGTCAGAGGTGTGCCTGGCAGTGTCAGAGATGTACCTGGCAGTGTCAGGAGGTGCACGTGGGAGTGTCTGAGGTGTCCTGGGAGTGTCGGAGGTGTGCCTGGGAGTGTCATGGGTGTGCCTGGGTGTGTCAGGGGGTGTACCTGGGAGTATAGTGGTGTGCCTGGGGTGTCAGAGGTTGTACCTGGGAGTGTCAGGTGTACCTGGGGTGCCAGAGGTGTACCTGGGAGTGTCAGTTGTGTACCTGGGGTGTCAGGTGTGTGCCAGGGGTGTCAGAGGTGTGCCTGGGAATGTCAGAGGTGCCTGGGGTGTCTGAAGTGTGCCTGGGGAGTGTCAGAGGGTGTGCCTGCCAGTGTCAGGGTGTGCCTGGTAGTGTCAGAGGGTGTGCCTGGGAGTGTCAGAGGTGTGCCTGGGTGTCAGGGGTGTGTAACTGGGAGTGTCGGAGGTGTGCCTGGGAGTGTCAGGGGTGTGCCTGTTGGTATCGGCGGTGTATCTGGGAGTGTCAGAGGTGTGCCTGGCAGTGTCAGAGATGTACCTGAGAGTCGGGGTGTACCTGGGAGTGTCTGAGGTGTACCTGGGGTGTCGGAGGTGTACCTGGGGTGTCAGGGGTGTGCCTGGGAGTGTCAGAGGTGTGCCTGGGGAGTGTCAGAGGTGTGCCTGGAGTGCCAGAGGTGTGCCTGGGGTGTCAGTTGTGTGCCTGGGGTGTCAGGTGTGTACCAGGGAGTGTCAGAGGGTGTGCCTGGGAATGTCAGAGGGTGCCTGGGGAGTGTCTGAGGTGTGCCTGGGAGTGTCTGGGGTGTGCCTGGGAGTGTCTGAGGTGTGCCTGGGAGTGTCAGAGTTGTACCTGGGAGTGTCAGAGGTGTTCCTGGGAGTGTCTGGGGTGTGCCTGTCGGTGTCTGAGGTGTACCTGCAGTGTCGGAGGTGTGCCTGTGAGTGTCAGCGATGTAGAGGTAGAGCGTAAGAGGGATGCCTGGGAGAGTCAGAGGTGTACCTGGGGTGTCAGAGGTGTACCTGGGAGCGTCAGAGGAGTACCTGGGAGGTTCAGAGGAGTACTTCAGGTGTCAGAGTGTGCCTGGTAGTGTCATTGGTGTAACTGGGAGTGTCAGAGGTGTACCTGGAAGTGTCAGAGGTGTACCTCAGAGTGTCAGGGGTGTACCTAGGAGTGTCAGGGGTGTGCCTGGGAGTGTCAGTGGCGTACAGTGTCTGAGGTGTGCCTGGAAGTGTCAGAAATGTGCCTAGGGTGTCTGAGGTGTGCCTGGAGTGTCAGAGGTGTGCCTGCCACTGTCAGTGTGCCTGGGGAGTGTCAGAGGTGTGCCTGGGGTGTCAGAGGTGTGCCTGGGGGTGTCAGGGGTGTAACCTGGGGTGTCAGGGGTGTACCTGGGATTGTCAGGGGTGTACCTGGGAATGTCAGGGGTGTACCTGTGATATCAGCGTGTCTGGGGAGTGTCAGAGGTGTACCTGATAGTGTCAGAGATGTAACTGGCAGAGTCAGGCTGTGCCTGGGAGTGTCTGAGGGTGTGCCTGGGAGTGTCGGTGTGCCTGGGAGTGTCAGGGGTGTGCCTGGGTGTCAAGGTGTGCCTGGGAGTGTCAGAGGTGTGCCTGGGAGAGTCAGAGGGTACCTGGGAGTGTCGGTGTGCCTGGGGAGTGTATGGGTGTTCCTGGGATTGTCAGGGGTGTGCCTGGGAGTGTCAGGGGGTGTGGTATCGGCGGTGTATCTGGGAGTGTCAGGGTGTACCTGGCAGTGTCAGAGGTGTGCCTGGAAGTGTCAGGGGTGTGCCTGGGAGTGTCAGTGGTGTGCCTGGGGTGTCTGGGGTGTACCTGGAGTGTCAGAATGTGCCTGGGGTGTCTGGGGTGTGCCTGGGGTGTCAGAGGTGTGCCTGGGGTGTCAGGGGTGTGCCTGGGAGTATCAGCGGTGTAACTGGGAGTGTCAGAGATGAACGTGGGATATCGGCGGTGTACCTGGGTGTGTCAGAGGTGTGCCTGGGGTGTCAGAGGTGGCCTGCCAGTGTCAGAGGTGTGCCTGGTAGTGTCAGAGGTGTGCCTGGGAGTGTCAGAGGTGTACCTGGGGAGTGTCAGAAGTGTAACTGGGAGTGTCGGAGGTGTACCTGGGTTAAGGTGTGTACCTGTGAGTATCGGCAGTCTGGGGTAGAGGTGTACATGGCAGTGTCAGAATGTACCTGGCAGTGTCAGAGGTGTTCCTAGGAGTGCCAGAGGGTGTGCCTGGGGTGTCAGTGGTGAACCTGGGGTGTCAGAGGTGTGCCTGGGGAATGTCTCAGGGTGTGCCTGGGGAGTGTCAGAGATGTGCCTGGGGATTGGCAGGGTGTGCCTGGGAGTGTCTGAGGTGTGCGTGGGGTGTCTGAGGGTGTACCTGGGAGTGTCAGGGGTGTGCCTGGAGTGTCAGGGGTGTACCTGGGAGTGTCAGGTGTGTACCTGGGGAGTGCCAGAGGTGTGCCTGGGAGTGTGTGGTTGCCTGGGGTGTCAGTGGTGTGCCTGGGAATGTCTCATGTGTGCCAGTGTCTGAGGTGTGCCAGGGTGTCAGAGGTGTCGGGAGGTGTGCCTGGGGTGTCAGAGGGTATGCCTGGGGTATCAGAGGTGTGCCTGGGAGTGTCAGAGGTGTGCCTGGGGTGTGTGGGGTGTGCCTGGGGTGTCTGAGGTGTGCCTGGGGTGCCAGAGGTGTGCAGGTGTCAGAAATGTGCCTGGGGTGTCTGGGGTGTGCCTGGGGTGTCAGAGGTGTACTGTCAGAGGTGTGCCTGGGGAGTGTCAGAGGTGTGCCTGGGGTGTCAGGGTGTGCCTGGGGTGTGTCAGGGGTGTAACAGGAGTGTCGAGGTGTAACTGGGAGTGTCAAGGTGTGCCTGGGAGTGTCAGAGGTGTAACCCTGGAGTGTCAGGGTGTGCCTGGGATTGTCAGGGGTGTGCCTGGGAATGTCAGGGGTGTGCCTGTGAGTTATCGGCGCTGTATCTGGGAGTGTCAGAGGTGTACCTGGCAGTGTCAGAGATGTAACTGGCAGAGTCAGGCTGTACCTGGGAGTGTCTGGGTGTGCCTGGGGTGTCGGAGGTGTGCCTGGGAGTGTCAGGGGTGTGCCTGGGGTGTCAGAGGTGTGCCTGGGAGTGTCAGAGGGTGTGCCTGGGAGAGTCAGAGGGGTACCTGGGAGTGTCAGAGGTGTGCCTGGGAGTGTCAGGGGTGTGCCTGGGATTGTCAGGGGTGTGCCTGGGAGTGTCAGGGGTGTACCTGTGAGTATCGGCAGGTATGTCTGGAGTGTCAGAGGTGTACCTGGCAGTGTCAGAGGTGTGCCTGGAAGTGTCAGGGGTGTACCTGGGGGTGTCAGTGGTGTGCCTGGGGAGTGTCTGGGGTGTGCCTGGAGTGTCAGAAATGTGCCTGGGAGTGTCTGGTGTGCCTGGGGTGTCAGAGGTGTGCCTGGGGTGTCAGGGGTGTGCCTGGGAGTATCCAGTGTAACTGGGAGTGTCAGAGATGTGCCTGGGGTGTCGGCGGTGTACCTGGGTGTGTCAGAGGTGTGCCTGGGAGTGTCAGGGTGTGCCTGCGCGGTGTCAGAGGTGTGCCTGGTAGTGTCAGAGGTGTGCCTGGGGAGTGTCAGGGTGTGCCTGGGGAGTGTCAGGGTGTGGCTGGGGTGTCAGGTGTGCCTGGGAGTTAAGGTGTTGCTGTATCGGCGGTGTATCTGGGAGTGTTAGAGGTGTACATGGCAGTGTCAGAGATGTACCTGGCAGTGTCAGAGGTGTTCCTAGGAGTGCCAGAGGTGGCCTGGGAGTGTCAGTGGTGAACCTGGGGGTGTCAGAGGTGTGCCTGGGGAATGTCTCAGGTGTGCCTGGGAGTGTCAGAGATGTGCCTGGGAGTGGCAGAGGGGTGTGCCTGGGGTGTGTCTAAGGTGTGCGTGGGGTGTCTGGGGTGTGCCTGGGGTGTCAGGTGTGCCTGGGGAGTGTCAGGGGTGTGCCTGGGAGTGCCAGGTGTGCCTGGAGTGTCGTGGTATGCCTGGGGTGTCAGTGGTGTGCCTGGGAATGTCTCATGTGTGCCTGGGGTGTCTGGGGTGTGCCTGGGGTGTCAGAGGTGTGCCTGGGGTGTCGGGGGGTGTGCCTGGGAGTGTCAGAGGTATGCTTGGGGTATCAGGGGTGTGCCTGGGAGTGTCAGGGTGTACCTGGGGTGTGTGATGTGTGCCTGGGGTGTCTGGGGTGTGCCTGGGGTGCCAGAGGTGTGCCTGGAGTGTCAGTGGTGAACCTGGGAGTGTCAGAGGTGTGCCTGGGAATGTCTCAGGTGTGCCTGGGGAGTGTGGGGTGTGCCTGGGGGTGTCAGGTGTGTGCCAGGGAGTGTCAGAGGAGTACCCTGGGGAGTGTCAGAGGTGTGCCTGGGGGTGTCTGGGGTGTGCCTGGGGTGTCAGAGATGTGCCTGGGATTGGCAGAGGGTGTGCCTGGGGTGTCTAGGGTGTGCGTGGGAGTGTCTGAGGTGTGCCTGGGGTGTCAGATGTGTGCCTGGGGTGTCAGGGGTGTACCTGAGAGTGTCAGAGGTATGTGGGGTATCAGAGGTGTGCCTGGGGAGTGTCAGAGGTGTGCCTGGGGTGTGTGAGGTGTGCCTGGGGTGTCTGAGGTGTGCCTGGGGTGTCTGACGTGTGCCTGGGGTGCCAGAGGGTGTGCCTGGGGTGTCAGTGGTGTGCCTGGGGTGTCGGAGGTGTGGCTGGGGTGTCAAGGTGTCCTGGGAGTGTCAGAGGTGTGCCTGGGAGTGTCAGGGGTGTGCCTGGGATTGTCAGGGGTGTGCCTGGGAGTGTCAGAGGTGTGCCTGGGGTGCCAGAGGTGTGCCTGGGAGTGTCAGTGGTGTGCCTGGGTGTCTGTGGTGTGCCTGGGAATGTCTCAGGTGTGCCTGGGGAGTGTCTGAGGTGTGCCTGGGGTGTCAGGAGGCGTGCCTGGGGGTGTCTGAGGGTGAACCTGGGGAGTGTCAGAGGTGCCTGGGAGCATCAGAGGAGTACCTGGGAGTGTCAGAGGTGTGCCTGGGAGTGTCAGAGGTGTGCCTGGGGGTGTCAGTGGTATGCCTGGGGTGTCATTGGTGTGCCTGGGAGTGTCTGAGGTGCACCTAGGAGGTGTCAGTGGTGTGCCTGGGGTGTCAGGGGTGTGCCTGGGGAATGACAGGGGTGTGCCTGGGGGTGTCAGAGGTGTGCCTGGGGTGTCAGGTGTGCCTGCAGTGTCAGCGGTGTGCCTGGGAGTGTCAGAGGTGTGCCTGGGGTATCGAGGTGTGCCTGGGATTGCCGAGGTGTGCCTGGGAGTGTCAGTGGTATGCCTGGGGTGTCAGGTGGTGTGCCTGGGAATGTCTCATGTGTGCCTGGGGGTGTCTGGGGTGTGCCTGGGGTGTCAGGGGTGTGCCTGGGGTGTCGAGGTGTGCCTGGGGTGTCAGAGGTATGCCTGGGGTATCAGAGGTGTGCCTGGGAGTGTCAGAGGGTGTGCCTGGGGTGTGTGTGTGTGTGCCTGGGGTGTCTGGGGTGTGCCGGGTGCCAGGGGTGTGCCTGGGAGTGTCAGTGGTGAACCTGGGGTGTCAGAGGTGTGCCTGGGGAATGTCTCAGGTGTGCCTGGGGTGTGAGGAGGTGTGCCTGGGGTGTCAGGTGTGTGCCAGGGTGTCAGAGGTACCTGGGGAGTGTCAGAGGTGTGCCTGGGGTGTCTGGTGTGCCTGGGGTGTCAGAGATGTGCCTGGGGGTGGCAGAGGTGTGCCTGGGGTGTCTAAGGTGTGCGTGGGAGTGTCTGAGGTGTGCCTGGGGGTGTCAGATGTGTGCCTGGGGAGTGTCAGGGGTGTGCCTGAGTGTCAGAGGGGTATGCGTGGGGAGTATCAGAGGTGTACCTGGGGAGTGTCAGAGGTGTGCCTGGGGAGTGTGGGGGTGTGCCTGGGGGTGTGTGAGGTGTGCCTGGGGTGTCTGACGTGTGCCTGGGGTGCCAGAGGTGTGCCTAGTGTCAGTGGTGTGCCTGGGTGTCAGGTGTGGCTCGGAGTGTCAAGGGTGTCCTGGGGGTGTCAGAGGTGTGCCTGGGAGTGTCAGGGGTGTACCTGGGATTGTCAGGGGTGTGCCTGGGGAGTGTCAGAGGTGTGCCTGGGGTGCCAGAGGTGTGCCTGGGGTGTCAGTGGTGTGCCTGGAGTGTCTGTGGTGTGCCTGGGGAATGTCTCAGGTGTGCGCTGAGTGTCTGGTGTGCCTGGGGTGTCAGAGGTGTGCCTGGGGTGTCTGGGGGTGAACCTGGGGTGTCAGAGGGTGCCTGGGGAGCATCAGAGGAGTGCCTGAGTGTCAGAGGTGTGCCTGGGGAGTGTCAGAGTGTGCCTGAGTGTCAGTGGTATGCCTGGGGAGTGTCATTGGTGTGCCTGGGGAGTGTCAGTGTGCCTGGGGAATGACAGAGGTGTGCCTGGGGTGTCAGAGGTGTGCCTGGGGTGTCTGGGGTGTGCTTGGGGTGTCAGAGGTGCAGCTGGGGTGTATGAGGGTTTGCGTGGGGGTGTCAGAGGTGTGCCTGGGAGTGTCTGAGTGTGCCTGGGGAGTGTCAGCGTTGTACAAGGGGAGTGTCATAGGTCTAACTGGGGAGTGTCAGTGGTGTGCCTGGGGTGTCAGGTGTGTGCCAAGGAGTGTCAAGTTGTACCTGGGGGTGTCAGGGTGTGCCTGGGGTGCCACAGGTGTGCCTGGGAGTGTCAGAGGTGTGCCTGGGGGTGTCAGAGTGCGTGCCAGGGGAGTGTCAGAGGTGTGCCTGGGAGTGTCAGGGGTGTGCCTGGGGTGTCATGGGTGTGCCTGGGGAGTGTCTGAGGTGTGCCTGTCAGTGTCTGGGGTGTGCCTGGCAGTGTCAGCGGTGTGCCTGTTGGTGTCAGTGGTGTGCCTGGGGTTCCAGGGGTGTGCCTGGAGTGTCAGTGGTGTGCCTGGGAGTGTCTGGGGTGTGCCTGGAAGTGTCAGAAATGTGCCTGGGGGTCTGGGGTGTGCCTGGTGTGAGAGGGGTGTGCCTGGTGTCAGGGTGTGCCTGGGGTGTCAGCGGTGTGGCACAGGGAGTGTCAGAGATGTACCTGGGAGTATCGACGGTGTGCCTGGGTGTGTCAGAGGTGTACCTGGGGTGTCAGGGTGTGCCAGTGTCAGGAGGTGTGCCTGGTTGTGTCAGAGGTGTGCCTGGGAGTGTCAGAGGTGGCGCAAGTGTCAGGGGTGTACCTGGGAGTGTCGGATGTGTGCCTGGGAGTGTCAGGGGTGTACCTGTTAGTATCAGCGTTGTATCTGGGAGTGTCAGAGGTGTACCTGGCAGTGTCAGAGATGTGCCTGGCAGTGTCAGAGGTGCACGTGGGAGTGTCTGAGGTGTCCCTGGGAGTGTCGAGAGTGTACCTGGGGAGTATCTGAGTGTACCTGGGTGTGTCAGGGGTGTGCCTGGGGTATGGTGGTGCCTGGGGTGTCAGAGTTGTGACCTGGGGTGCCGGAGGTGCACCTGGGGTGCCAGGGGTGTACAGGAGTGTGTCAGTGGTGTGCCTGGGGAGTGTCAGGTCTGTGCAGGGGTGTCAGAGTTGTGCCTGGGGGTGTCAGGAGGTGTGCCTGGGAGTGCCAGAGGTGTGCCTGGGATGTCAGTTGTGTGCCTGGTGTCAGGTGTGTGCCAGGGGAGTGTCAGAGGTGTGCCTGGAATGTCAGAGGTGCACCTGGGGTGTCTGAGGTGTACCTGGGTGTCAGAGGTGTACCTGCCAGTGTCAGAGGTGTGCCTGGGAGTGTCAGAGGTGTGCCTGGGGAGTGTCAGAGGTGTGCCTGGGGTGTCAGGGGTGTAACTGGGGAGTGCCGGGTGTGCCTGGGAGTGTCAGGGTGTGCCTGTTAGTATCGGCGGTGTATCTGGGGGTGTCAGAGGTGTGCCTGGCAGTGTCAGAGGTGTACCTGGCAGTGTCAGAGGTGCACGTGGAGTGTCTGGTGTGCCTGGGAGTGTCGGAGGTGTGCAAGTGTCATGGGTGTGCCTGGGTGTGTCAGGGGCGTGCCTGGGAGTATGGTGGTGTGCCTGGGGTGTCAGAGTTGTGCCTGGGAGTGTCAGGTGTGCCTGGGGTGCAGAGGTGTACCTAGGAGTGTGGTGGTGTGCCTGGGAGTGTCAGGTTTGTACCAGGGAGTGTCAGGTTGTGACCTGGGGTGTGTCAGAGGTGTACCTGGGGGTGCCAGAGGTGTGCCTGGGAGTGTCAGTTTTGTGCCTGGGAGTGTCAGGTGTGTGCCAGGGAATGTCAGAGGTGCCTGGGGAATGTCAGAGGGTGCCTGGGAGTGTCTGAGGTGTGCCTGTCAGTGTCTGGGGTGTGCCTGGCAGTGTCAGCGGTGTGCCTGTGGTGTCAGCGGTTGTAAGTGGGGAGCGTGGAGGGATGCCTGGGAGGTCAGAGGTGTGCCTGGAGTGTCAGAGGTGTGCCTGGTAGGCGTCAAAGGAGGTACCTGGGAGGTTCAGAGGAGTGCCTCAGGTGTGGGGTGCCTGGTGAGGGATACCTGGGAGTGTCAGAGGTGTACCTGGGAGTGTCAGAGGTGTACCTGGGAGCGGGGAGTACCTGGGAGTGTCAGGGGTGTACCGAGTGTCAGAGGTACCTGGGAGTGCTGGCGGTGTACCTGGAGTGTCAGAGGTACCTGGAGTGTCAGAGGTGTACCTGGAAGTGTCAGAGGTGTAATGTGGGAGGTCTGAGGTGTTACTGGGAGCGTGGGAGGTGTACCTGGATGTTGGGAGGTGTAACCTGGGAGTGTCAGGGGTGTACCTGGGAGTGTCAGGTGTACCTGGGAGTGTCAGGGGTGTACCTGGGAGGTCGGCGTGTATCTGGGAGGCAGAGGTACCTGGCAGCGCTGCAGAGGTGTAACTGGCAGAGTCAGAGATGTACCTGGGAGTGGTCGAGGTGTACCTGGGAGTGTCGGAGGTGTACCTGGGAGTGTCAGGGGTGTACCTGGAGTGCAGAGGTGTACCTGGGAGTGTCAGAGGTGTACCTGGGAGAGTCAGAGGGGTACCTGGGAGTGTCAGAGGTAAAATGGGAGGTCAGGGGTACTGGGAGTGCTTAGGTGTACCTGGGAGGTCAGGGGTGTACCTGGGAGTATCGGGGGTGTACCTGGGAGTGTCAGAGGTGTACCTGGGAGTGCCAGAGGTGTACCTGGGAGTGTCAGAGGTGTAACCTGGGAGTGTCGGGGTGTACCTGGGAGTGTCGGGGTGTACCTGGGAATGTCAGGGGTGTACCTGGAGTATCGGCGCTGTACTTGGGAGCCAGGAGGTGTACCTGGGAGTGTGAGATGTAACTGCAGGAGTCAGAGTGTACCTGGGAGTGGTCTGGGGTGTACCTGGGAGTGTCGGAGGTACCTGGGAGGCCAACCTGGGAGTGTCAGAGGTACCTGGGAGTGTCAGAGGTACCTGGAGAGTCAGAGGTGTACCTGGGAGTGTCAGAGGTGTACCTGGGAGCAGTGTACCTGATTGTCAGGGTGTACCTGGGAGTGTCAGGGTGTACCTGGAGCATCGGCGGTGTATCTGGGAGTGTCAGAGGTGTACCTGGCAGTGTCAGAGGTGTACCTAAGGTCAGGGGTGTACCTGGGAGTGTCGTGGTGTACCTGGGAGTGTCTGAGGTGTACCTGGGAAGTGTCAGAGATGTACCTGGGAGTGTCTGAGGTGCACCTGGGAGCACAGAGGTGTACCTGGAGTGTCAGGGGTGTACCTGGGAGTATCATGCAACTGGGAGGGCCAGAGTACCTGGGAGTATCATGCACTTGGGAGGCCTGGGGCGTGTAACTGAGAGTGCCTGGGAGATGTACCTGGGAGCACGGCGGTGTACCTGGGTGTGTCAGAGGTGTACCTGGGAGTGTCAGAGGTGTACCTGCCAGTGTCAGGATGTGTACCTGGTAGTGCCAGAGGTGTACCTGGGAGTGTCAGAGGTGTACCTGGGAGTGTCAGGGGTGTAACTGGGAGTGTCGGAGGTGTACCTGGGAGTGTCAGGGGTGTACCTGTTAGTATCGGCGGTGTATCTGGGAGTGTCAGAGGTGTACCTGGCAGTGTCAGAGATGTACCTGGCAGTGTCAGAGGTGCACGTGGGAGTGTCTGAGGTGTCCCTGGGAGTGTCGGAGGTGTACCTGGAGTCAGGCAGGTGTACCTGGGTGTGTCAGGGGTGTACCTGGGAGTATGAGTGGTGTACCTGGGAGTGTCAGAGTTGTACCTGGGAGTGTCGGAGGTGTACCTGGGAGTGCCAGAGGTGTACCTGGAGGTTGGGGTAGGCAACTGGGAGTGTCAGTTTGTACCAGGGAGGTCAGAGTTGTACCTGGGAGCAGTCAGGGGAGGTGTACCTGGGAGTGCCAGAGGTACCTGGGAGTGTCAGGTGTACCTGGGAGGTCGGGTGTGACCTGGAGCAAGCTGGGAGCCTGAGAGGTGCACCTGGGAGTGTCTGAGGTGTACCTGGGAGGCAGAGGTGTACCTGGCAGTGTCAGAGGTGTACCTAGTGTCAGAGGTGCCTGGGAGGCTCGGAGGTGTACCTGGGAGTGTCAGGGGTGTAACTGGAGCATGGAGGTGTACCTGGGAGTGTCAGGTACCTGTAGTACGGCGGTGTATCTGGGAGTGTCAGAGGTGTACCTGGCAGGATCAGAGATGTACCCAGTGTCAGAGACGTGGAGTGTCTGGAGGTGTACCTGGGAGTGTTGGAGGTGCTGGGAGTGCAGGTGTACCTGGGAGTGTCAGGGGTGTACCTGGGAGTATGAGTGGTGTACCTGGGAGTGTCAGAGGTGTACCTGGGAGTGTCGGAGGTGTACCTGGGAGTGCCAGAGGTGTACCTGGGAGTGTCAGTGGTGTACCTGGGAGGTCAGGTTTGTACCAGGAGTGTCAGAGGTACCTGGGGTGTCAGAGGTGTACCTGGGAGCCAGAGGTGTACCTGGGAGTGCTGGGGTAGGCACCTGGAGTGTCAGGTGTGTACCAGGAGTGTCAGAGGTGTACCTGGGAATGTCAGAGGTGTCACCTGGGAGTGTCTGAGGTGTACCTGGGAGTGTCTGAGGTGTACCTGGGAGGTCTGGAGGTGTACCTGGGAGTGTCAGAGTTGTACCTGGGAGTGTCAGAGGTGTACCTGGGAGTGTCTGAGGTGTACCTGGCAGTGCCTGAGGTACCTGGCAGTGTCAGCGTACCTGTGAGTGTCAGCGATGTAAGTGGGAGCGTAAGAGGGGTACCTGGGAGTCAGGAGGTACCTGGGAGGTCAGAGGTGTACCTGGGAGCGTCAGAGGAGTACCTGGAGGTTCAGAGGAGTACTCTGGAGTGGTCAGAGGTGTACCTGGTAGTGTCAGAGTGTAACTGGGAGTGTCAGAGGTGTACCTGAAGTGTCAGAGGTGTACCGAAGTGTCAGAGGTGTACCTGGAGTGTCAGGGGTGTACCTGGGAGTGTCAGTGGCGTACCTGGGAGTGTCTGAGGTGTACCTGGAAGTGTCAGAAATGTACCTGGGAGTGTCTGAGGTGTACCTGGGAGTGTCAGAGGTGCACCTCACTGTCAGAAGTGTACCTGGGAGGTCAGAGGTGCACCTGGAGTGTCAGAGGTGTACCTGGGAGTGTCAGGGGTGTAACTGGGAGGCCGGAGGTGCACTGGGAGGTCAGAGGTGTACCTGGGAGTGTCAGAGGTGTAACCTGGGAGTGTCAGGGGTGTACTGGGATTGGTCAGGGTGTACCTGGGAATGTCAGGTGTACCTGTGAGCATCGGCGCTGTATCTGGGAGTGCAGAGGTGTACCTGGCAGTGTCAGAGATGTAACTGCAGAGTCAGAGCCACCTGGGAGTGCTTGAGGTGTACCTGGGAGTGTCGGAGGTGTACCTGGGAGTGTCAGGGGTGTACCTGGGAGTGTCAGGAGGTACTGGGAGTGTCAGGAGGTACCTGAGAGTCAGAGGGTACCTGGGAGGTCAGAGGTGTACCTGGGAGGTTAAGGGTGTACCTGGGAGTGTCAGGGGTGTACCTGAGCAAATAGGGGTGACCTAGCATCGGCGGTGTATCTGGGAGTGTCAGGAGGTGTACCTGGGAGTGTCAGAGGCACCTGAGGAAGGCCAGGGGTGTACCTGGGAGTGTCAGTGGTGTACCTGGGGAGTGTCTGGAGGTGTACCTGAAGTGTCAGAAATGTACCTGGGAGTGTCTGGAGGTGTACCTGGGAGTGTCAGAGGTGTACCTGGGAGTGTCAGGGGTGTACCTGGGAGTATCAGAGGTGTAACTGGGAGGCCAGAGATGAATGGGAGTATGTACCTGGGGTAGAGGTGTACCTGGGAGGCAGAGGTGTACCCAAGCAAGTCAGAGGTGTACTCAGTGAGGGTCAGAGGTGTACCTGGGAGTGTCAGAGGTGTACCTGGGAGTGTCAGAAGTGTAACTGGGAGTGTCGGAGGTGTACCGGGAGTTAAGGTGTGGACCTGTGAGTATCGGCGTGTATCTGGGAGTGTTAGAGGTGCGGGCATGGCAGTGTCAGAGATGTACCTGGCAGTGTCAGAGGTGTTCCCAGGAGTGCCAGAGGTGTACCTGGGAGTGTCAGGTGGTGAACCTGGAGGCCAGAGGTGTACCTGGGAATGTCCGGGGGTGTGGGAGGTCAGAGATGTACCTGGGAGTGGGCAGAGGTGTACCTGGGAGTGTCTGGTGTACGTGGGAGTGTCTGAGGTACCTGGAGTGTCAGAGGTGTACCTGGAGGTTAGGGGGTACCTGGGAGTGTCAGGGGTGTACCTGGGAGTGCCAGAGGTACCTGGGGCCTGTGGTATACCTGGGAGTGTCAGAGGTGTACCTGGGAATGTCTCATGTGTACCTGGAGTGTCTGAGGTGTACCTGGGAGGCCAGAGGTGTACCTGGGAGTGTCGGGAGGTACCTGGGAGGTTGGGAGGTGCACCTGGGAGTATCAGGGGAGGTACCTGGGAGCGCCAGAGGTGTACCTGGGAGGTGTGAGGTGTCTGGGAGTGTCTGAGGTACCTGGAGTGCAGGAGGTACCTGGAAGTGTTGTGAAATGTACCCAGGGAGGCGTCTGAGGTGTACCTGGGAGTGTCAGGAGGTGTACCTGCCACTGTCAGAAGTGTACCTGGGAGTGTCAGAGGTGTACCTGGGAGTGTCAGAGGTGTACCTGGGAGTGTCAGGGTGTAACTGGGAGTGTCTGAGGTAACTGGAGTGCCAGAGGTGTACCTGGGAGTGTCAGAGGTGTAACCTGGGAGTGTCAGGGTGTACCTGGATTGCTGGGTGTACCTGGGAATGTTGGGGTGTACCTGTGAGTATCGGCGGCTGTATCTGGGAGTGCTTGGGAGGTACCCAGTGTCAGAGATGTAACTGGCAGAGTCGGAGCTGTACCTGGGAGTGTCTGAGGTGTACCTGGGAGTGTCGGAGGTGTACCTGGGGAGCAGTTAGGTGTACCTGGGAGTGTCAGAGGTGTACCTGGGAGGTTGTGAGGTGTACCTGGGAGAGTCAGAGGGGCACCTGGGAGGACAGAGGTGTACCTGGGAGTGTCAGGGGTGTACCTGGAGTGTCAGGGGTACCTGGGAGTATCGGCGGTATCTGGGAGTGTCAGAGGTGTACCTGGCAGTGTCAGAGGTGTACCTGGAAGTGTCAGGTGTGCCTGGGAGGCTGTGGTGTACCTGGGAGTGTCTGAGGTACCTGGAAGTGTCAGAAATGTACCTGGGAGTGTCTGAGGTGTACCTGGGAGTGCTGGGAGGTACCTGGGAGTGTCGGGGTGTACCTGGGAGCATCAGCGGTGTAACTGGGAGTGTCAGAGATGTACCTGGGAGTATCGGCGGTGTACCTGGGTGTCAGAGGTGTACCTGGGAGTGTCAGAGGTGTACCTGCCAGTGTCAGAGGTGTACCTGGTAGTGTCAGAGGTGTACCTGGGAGTGTCAGGAGGTGTACCTGGGAGTGTCAGAAGTAACTGGGAGTGTCGGAGGTACCTGGGAGTTAAGGTGTGTACCTGTGAGCACGGCGGTGTATCTGAGTGTTAGAGGTAACACAGCATGTCAGAGATGTACCTGGTGTCAGAGGTTCCTAGGAGTGCCAGAGGTGTACCTGGGAGGTGGGGTGGTGAACCTGGGAGGTCGAGGTACCTGGGAATGTCTCAGGTGTACCTGGGAGGCTGTCAGAGATGTACCTGGGAGTGGCAGAGGTGTACCTGGGAGTGTCTAAGGTGCACGTGGGAGTGTCTGAGGTACCTGGGAGGTTGGGAGGTGCACCTGGAGTGTCAGGGGTGTACCTGGGAGGCCAGGGTGTACCTGGGAGTGCCAGAGGTGTACCTGGGAGGTCAGGTGGCATACCTGGGAGTGTCAGGTGGTGTACCTGGGAATGTCTGTGTACCTGGGAGTGTCTGAGGTACCTGGGAGTGTCAGAGGTGCACCTGGGAGGTCGTGGAGGTGTACCTGGGAGTGTCAGAGGCATACTTGGGAGCATCAGAGGTGTACCTGGGAGGTCAGAGGTGTACCTGGGAGGTGTGGATGTGTACCTGGGAGGTTCGAGGTGTACCTGGAGTGCCAGAGGTGTACCTGGAGAGTTCAGTGGTGAACCTGGGAGTGTCAGAGGTGTACCTGGGAATGTCTCAGGTGTACCTGGGAGTGTATGAGGTGTACCTGGGAGGTCAGGTGTGTACCAGGGAGGTCAGAGGAGTACCTGGGAGGTCAGAGGTGTACCTGGGAGTGTCTGGGGTGTACCTGGGAGTGTCAGAGATGTACCTGGGAGTGGCAGAGGACTGGGGAGGTTTCAAGGCATGTGGGAGTGTCTGAGGTGTACCTGGGAGTGTCAGATGTGTACCTGGAGTGTCAGGTACCTGAGAGTGTGGGAGGCACACGTGGGAGTATCAGAGGTGTACCTGGGAGTGTCAGAGGTGTACCTGGGAGTGAGGTACCTGGGAGTGTCTGAGGGACCTGGGAGTGTCTGACGTACTCCTGGGAGTGCCAGAGGTGTACCTGGGAGGCTGGGGTGGTGCACCTGGGAGTGTCGGAGGTGTAACTGGGAGGTCAAAGGTGTCCTGGGAGTGTCAGAGGTGACCTGGGAGTGTCAGGTGTACCTGGGATTGTCGAGGCCTGGGAGGTCGAGGTGTACCTGGAGTGCCAGAGGTGACCTGGGAGGCTGGGGTGTTGGGAGTGTCTGTGGGTAACATGGAATGTCTCAGGTGTACCTGGGAGTGTCTGAGGTGTACCTGGGAGTGTCGAGGCGTACCTGGGAGTGTCTGAGGTGAACCTGGGAGCATCAGAGGAGTACCTGGGAGCATCAGAGGAGTACCTGGGAGGCTGGGAGGTACCTGGGAGTCAGAGGTGCCTGGGAGGTTGCAGGCTGGGAGGCCAGGTACTCTGGAGTGTCTGAGGTGTACCTAGGAGGCTTGGGTGGTGTACCTGGGAGTGTCAGAGGTGTACCTGGGAAATGACAGAGGCACCTGGGAGTGTCAGAGGTACCTGGGAGGTCAGGGGCACCCCATGATGTCAGCGGTGGTGCCTGGGAGTGTCGAGGTACCTGGAGTAGTCTGAGTGTACCTGGAGTGCCAGAGGTACCTGGGAGTGTCAGTGGTATACCTGGGAGGCCGGTGGTGGCACCTGGGAATGTCTCATGTGTACCTGGGAGGCCTGAGGTGTACCTGGGAGGCAGAGGTACCTGGGAGTGTCGGAGGTGTACTCGGAGTGTCAGAGGTGGCACCTGGGAGTATCAGAGGTGGTACCTGGGAGGACAGAGGTGTACCTGGGAGGTGTGCCTGGGAGGTCTGAGGTACCTGGGAGTGCCAGAGGTACCTTGGGAGGCTGGGTGGTGAACCTGGGAGTGTCAGGAGGTGTACTCAATGTCCCAGGTGCCTGAGAGTATGAGGTGCCTGGGAGGTCAGGTGTGCACCAGGAGTGTCAGAAGAGTACCTGGGAGGTCAGAGGTGTACCTGGGAGTGTCTGGGGGTACCTGGGAGGCCAGAGATGTACCTGGGAGTGGCAGAGGTGTACCTGGGAGTGTTCCATGTGTGGGAGTGTCTGAGGTGACCTGGGAGTGTCAGAGATGTGTACCTGGGAGTGTCAGTACCTGAGAGTGTCAGAGGCATACGTGGGAGTATCAGAGGTGTACCTGGGAGTGTCAGGAGGTGTACTCGGAGTGTGTGAGGTGTAATGGGAGTGTCTGAGGTGTACCTGGGAGCAGCCTGACGTACCTGGGAGGCAGAGGTGTACCTGGGAGTGTCAGGGGTGGTGCCTGGGAGTGTCGGAGGTAACTGGGAGTGTCAGAGGTGTCCCTGGGAGGTCAGAGGTGTACCTGGAGTGTCAGGGTGACCTGGGATTGCTGGGTGCACCTGGGAGTGTCAGAGGTGTACCTGGGGAGTGCCAGAGGTGTACCTGGGAGTGTCAGTGGTGTACCTGGGAGGTCTGTGGTGTACCTGGGAATGTCAGCAGGTGTACCTGGGAGGTTGAGGTGTACCTGGGAGTGTCAGAGGTACCTGGGAGTGTCTGAGGTGAACCTGGGAGTGTCAGGAGGAGTACCTGGGAGCATCAGAGAGCCTGGGAGTGTCAGAGGTGCCCTGGGAGTGTCACAGGTGTACCTGGGCAAGCCAGTGGTATACCTGGGAGTGCGTTGAGGTACCTGGGAGTGTCTGAGGTGCACCTGGGAGTGCTGGGGTGGTGTACCTGGGAGGTCAGAGGTACCTGGGAGACAGAGGTGTACCTGGGAGGTCAGAGGTGCACCTGGGAGTGTCTGAGGTGTACTTGGGAGGTCAGAGGTGCAAATGGGAGCATGAGGTTTACGGGGAGTGTCAGGAGGTGTACCTGGGAGTGTCTGGAGGTGCACCTGGGAGTGTCAGCTGCTTGCACAAGGAGTGTCATAGGTCTAACTGGGGAGCTGGTGGTGTACTGGGAGTGCCAGAGGTGTACCTGGAGTGTCAGCAGGCCTGGGAGTCAGGTGGTACCTGGGAGTGTCAGAGGTGTACCTGGGAATGTCAGAGGTGCACCTGGGAGTGCCTGAGGTGACCTGGGAGTGCCTGAGGTGTACCTGGGAGTGTCTGGAGGTACCTGGGAGTATCAGAGTTGTACCTGGGAGTGTCAGAGGTGTACCTGGGAGTGTTCTGAGGTACCTGTCAGTGTCTGAGGTGACCTGGCAGTGTCAGCGGTGTACCTGGGGAGTGTCAGGGTGTAAGTGGGAGCGTAATAAGAGGGGATACCTGGGAGAGTCAGGAGGTACCTGGAGTGTCAGAGTGCACCTGGGAGCGTCAAAGAGCACCTGGTGTCCTAGGAGGAGCACCCTCGGAGTGTCAGAGGTGCACCTGGTAGTGTCATTGGTGTAACTGGGAGTGGGCCAGAGGTGTACCTGAAGTGTCAGGAAGTGTGGCCTGACGGAAGTGTCAGAGGTGTACCTGGGAGTTCAAGGTGTTACTGGGAGTGTCAGAGGTACCTGGAAGTGTCAGAGGTGTAACCTGGGGAGTATCAGGGGTGTACCTGGGATTGTCAGGGGTGTACCTGGGAATGTCAGGGGTGTACCTGCGAGCACGGCGCTGTATTCGGGGAGAGTCAGAGGTGTACCTGGCAGAACAGAGATGTAACTGGCAGAGTCAGGAGACGTACCTGGGAGTGTTCGAGGTGTACCTGGGAGTGTCGGAGGTGCACCTGGGAGGTCAGGGGTGTGCCTGGGAGTGTCAGAGGTGCACCTGGGAGTGTCACAGAGGTACCTGGGAGAGCCAGAGGGTGCGGGGGAGGTCAGGAGGTGTGCCTGGGAGGCCAGGGTGTGGGCCTGGGATTGTCAGGGGGTACCTGGGAGTGTCAGGGGTGTACCCAGAGGTCGGCGGTGTATCTGGGAGTGCTGTAGAGGTGCACCTGGCAGCAAGCCAGAGGTGTACCTGGGAGTGTCAGGAGGTAACCCGGGGAGTGTCAGGGTGTACCTGGGATTAAGGTCAGGGGTGTGCCTGGGAATGTCAGGGGTGTGGCCTGTGAGTATCGGCGCTGGGTATTGGGAGTGTCAGAGGTGTACTCAGAAAGCAGAGATGTAACTGGCAGAGTCAGAGCTGCACTGGGAGTGGTCTGGTGGTGTACCTGGGAGTGGTCGGAGGTACCTGGGAGTGTCAGGGGTACCTGGGAGGTCAGGAGGCACCTGGGAGTGTCAGAGGTGTACCTGGGAGAGCCAGAGGGGTACCTGGGAGTGTCAGAGGTGCCTGGGGAGTGTCAGGGTGTACCTGGGATTGTCAGGGCACCCAGAGTGTCAAAACCTGTGAGCATCGGCGGGTGTATCTGGGAGTGTCAGAGGTGTACCTGCAGTGTCAGAGGTGTACCTGGAAGTGTCAGGGTGTACCTGGGAGTGTCAGTGGTGCACCTGGGAGTGTCTGGAGGTGTACCCAGAAGTGTCAGAAATGTACCTGGGAGTGTCTGGAGGTACCTGGGAGTGTCAGAGGTGTGCCTGGGAGTGTCAGGGTGTACCTGGGAGAGTATCAAAGTGTGTAACTGGGAGTGTCAGAGATGTACCTGGGAGTATCGGCGGTGTACTTGGAGTGCTGGAAGGTAACTGAGTGTCAGAGATGCACGTGGGAGTAATGGGCGGTACTGGTGTGTCAGAGGTGTACCTCGGAGCAACAGAGGTGTACCTGCCAGCAAGTCAGATGTGTACCTGGTAGTGGCCAGAGAGGTGTACCTGGGAGTGTCAGGAGGTGTACCTGGGAGTGTCAGGGTGTAACTGGGAGTGTCGGAGGTGTACCTGGGAGTGCTCAGGGGTGTACCTGTTAGTACTGGAAGTGGTGTATCTGGGAGTGTCAGAGGTACCTGGCAGTGTCAGAGATGTACCTGGCAGTGTCAGAGGTGCACGGGGAGTGTCTGGAGGCCTGGGAGCAAGCTGAGGTACTGGGAGTGCTTGGTAGGTGTACCTGGTGTGTTGGGGGTGGGAGTATGAGTGGTGTACCTGGGAGTGACAGAGTTGTACCTGGGAGCAAGCCGGGAGGTGTGGCCTGGGAGTGCCAGAGGTGTGCCCAGGAGTGTCAGTGGTGTACCTGGAGTGTCAGGTTTGTACCAGGGAGGTCAGAGTTGTACCTGGGAGGTTGTGAGGTACCTGGAGTGCCAGAGGTGTACCTGGGAGTGTCAGTTGTGTACCTGGGAGTGTCAGGTGTACTCAGGGAGTGTCAGAGGTACTCTGGGAATGTCAGAGGTGCACCTGGGAGTGTTCGAGGTGTACCTGGGAGTGCCAGAGGTACCAGTGTCAGAGGTGTGTACCCAGTGCTCAGAGGTGTACCTAGGAGTGTCAGAGGTGTACCTGGGAGTGTCAGGGTGTAACTGGGAGGCCGGAGGTGTACCTGGAGCAACAGGGGTGTGTACCTGTTAGTATCGGCGGTGTATCTGGGAGTGTCAGAGGTGTACCTGGCAGTGTCAGAGATGTACCTGGTAGTGTCGAGTGCACGTAGCAAGCCTGAGGTGCCCTGGGAGTAATGGGAGGTGTGCCTGGGAGTGTCATAGGTGCCTGGGTGTGTTAGGTGTACCTGGGAGTAAGGAGTGGTGTACCTGGGAGGTCAGAGTTGTACCTGGGAGTGTCGGAGGTGGGAGTGCCAGAGAGGTGCACCTAGGAGTGTCAGGTGGTGTACTCAGAGTGCCAGGGGTTTGCACCAGGAGTGTCAGAGTTGCACCTGGGGTTGCCGAGGCACCTGGAAGCGCCAGAGGTGTGCCCTGGGAGTGTCTGGGGCCAGGTACCCGGGAGGTCAGGTGTGTACCAGGGAGTGCTTGGAGGTACCTGGGAATGTCAGAGGTGCACCTGGGGAGGTCTGGAGGTGTACCTGGGAGCAAGTCTGAGGTGTACCTGGGAGTGTCTGAGGTGTACCTGGGAGTGTCAGAGCTGTACCTGGGAGCAAGTCAGAGGTACCTGTGGGAGGCCTGAGGTGTACCTGTCAGTAGCCTGGGAGGTGTACTGGCAGTGCTGGGCGGTGTACCTGTGAGTGTTGGGCGATGTAAATGGGGAGCGTAAGAGGACACCTGGGAGAGCTGGGGAGGTACCTGGGAGTGTCAGAGGTGTACCTGGGAGCGTCAGAGGAGCAATGGGAGGTTCAGAGGAGTATTTCGAGTGTCAGAGGTGTACCTGGTACTGTTGGTGTAATCTGGAGTAAGTCAGAGGTACCTTTGAAGCAACAGAGGTGTACCTAGGGAGTGTCAGGGGTGCACCTGGAGTGTCAGTGGCGTGCACCTGGAGTGTCTGAGGTGTACCTGGAAGTGTCAGAATGTACCCAGGGATGCCTGGAGGTGCACCCAAGGGAGTGTCAGAGGCAGGCCTCACCACTGTCAGGCGGTACCTGGGAGTGTCAGAGGTGTACCCGGGAGTGTCAGAGGTGTACCTGGGAGGCCAGGGTGTAACTGGGAGGCCGGAGGTGTAACTGGGAGGTCAGCTGTGTACCTGGGAGGCTGAGGTGTAACGGGAGGTCAGGGGTGTACCTGGATGTCAGGTGTACCTGGGAATGTCAGGGGTGTACCTGTGAGCACGGCGCTGTATCTGGAGTGTCAGAGGTGTACCTGGTGCCAACAGAGATGCACTGGCAGAGTCAGAGCTGTACCTGGGAGTGTCTGGAGGTGCACCTGGGAGTGTCGGAGGTGTACCTGGGAGTGTCAGGGAAAAACCTGGAGTGTCAGGAGGTGTACCTGGGAGTGTGAGAGGTGTACCTGGGAGAGTCAGAGGGCACCTGGGAGGTCAGAGGTGTACCTGGGGAGTGTTATGGGTGTTCCTGGGATTGTCAGGGGGTGTACCTGGAGCAACAGGGTGTACCTGTGAGCACGGCGGTGTATCTGGGAGTGTCAGAGGTGTACCTGGCAGTGTCAGAGGTGTACCTGGAAGCTGGGGGGTGTACCTGGGAGTGTCAGTGGTGCACCTGGGAGTGTCTGAGGTGTGGCCTGGAAGTGTCAGAAATGTACCTGGGAGTGTCTGAGGAAAAACCAGGGAGCAAGTCAGAGGTGTACCTGGGAGTGTCAGGGTACCTGGGAGTATCAGCGTAACTGGGAGTGTCAGAGATGAACGGGAGACGGCGGTGTACCTGGGTGTGTTAGAGGTACCTTGGAGGTTGAGGTGTGTACCACAGTGTCAGAGGGGTGTACCTGAAAAACAGAGGTGCACCTGGGAGTGTCAGAGGTGTACCTGGGAGTGTCAGAAGTGTAACTGGGGAGTGTCGGGAGGTGTACCTGGGAGTTAAGGTGTGTACCTGTGAGTATTCAAGTGTGTATCTGGGGGAGTGTTAGAGGTGCACATGGCAGTGTCAGAGATGTACCTGGCAGTGTCAGAGGTGTACCTAGGGAGTGTCAGGGGTGTACCTGGGAGTGTAAGTGGTGAACTGGGAGGTTGGTGTACTCTGGGAATGTCTCAGGTGTACCTGGAGGGGTCAGAGATGTACCTGGGAGTGGCAGAGGTGTACCTGGGAGTGTCTAAGGTGTAATGTGGGAGTGTCTGAGGTGTACCTGGGAGTGCCAAGGTGTACCTGGGAGTGTTGGGGTGTACTGGGAGTGTCAGGGTGTGCCTGGGAGCTAGAGGTGTACCTGAGCAAGCCATGGTATACCTGGGAGGCCAGTGGTGTACCTGGAATGTCTCATGTGTACCTGGGAGTGCCAGAGGTGTACCCTGGAAGTGTCAGGAAATGCACCTAGGAGTGTCTGGAGGTGTACCTGGGAGTGTTTGGGAGGTACCTGCCACGAAGTGTACCTGGGAGTGCCGAGGTGTGGCCTGGGAGTGTCAGAGGTACCTGGGAGTGTCAGGGGTGTAACTGGGAGTGTCTGGAGGTGTACCCGGGGAGGCCAAAGGTACCTGGGAGCACAGAGGTGTAACCTGGGGAGTGTCAGGGGGTGTACTCTGGGATTGTCAGGGGTGTACTGGGAATGTCAGGTGTACCCAGAGCACGGCGCTGTATTCTGGGAGTGTTGTGAGGTACCTGGCAAGCCAGGAGATGCAATTGGCAGAGTCGGAGCAGTACCTGGGAGTGTCTGAGGTGTACCTGGGAGTGTCGGAGGTGTACCTGGGGAGGTCAGGGGTACCTGGAGTGTCAGAGTGTACCTGGGAGTGTCAGAGGTGGACCTGGGAGAGTCAGAGGGCACCTGGGAGTCAGAGGTGAATTGGGAGTGTCAGGGGTGTACCTGGGATTGTCAGGGTGTACCTGGGAGGTCAGGGTGTACCTGCAGAGCATTTAGCGTGCATCTGGGAGTGTCAGAGGTGTACCTGGCAGCAAGCCAGAGGTGTACCTGGAAGTGTCAGGGGTGTACCTGGGAGTGTTGGGTGGTGTGCCTGGGAGTGTCTGAGGTGTACCTGGAAGTGTCAGAAATGTACTGGGAGTGTCTGAGGTGTGGCCTGGGAGTGTCAGAGGTACCTGGGAGCCAGGTGTGGCCTGGGAGCATCAGCGGTGTAACTGGGAGCAAGCCAGAGATGTACCTGGGAGTATCGGCGGTGTACCTGGGTGCAAGCCACAGAGGTGTACCTGGGAGCAACAGGAGGTGCACCTGCCAGTGTCAGAGGTGCACCTGGTAGTGCCAGAGGTGCACCTGGGAGTGTCAGGAGGTGCACCTGTGAGTGTCAGAAGTGTAACTGGAGTGTCGGAGGTGTACCTGAGAGTTACAAGGTGTGTACCTGTGAGTATCACGGTGTATCTGGGAGCAAACAGAGGTGTACATGGCAGTGTCAGAGATGTACCTGGCAGCCAGAGGTGTTCTTTTAGGGAGTGCCAGAGGTACTCTGGGAGTGTTGGGGTGTAGAACCTGGGAGCAAGGTCAGAGGTGTACTTGGGAATGCCCCAGGTGTACCTGGAGTGTCAGATGTACCTGGGAGTGGGCAGAGGTGTACCTGGGAGGCCCAAGGTGTACGTGGGAGTGCCTGAGGTGGTACCTGGGAGGTCAGAGGTACCTGGGAGTGTTGTAGGCACGGGAGTGTCAGGGGTGTACCTGGGAGTGCCAGAGGTGTACCTGGGAGGCCAGTGGTATACCTGGGAGTGTCAGTGGTGCACCTGGGAATGTCTCATGTGCACCTGGGAGGTCTGAGGTGTACCTGGGAGTGTCAGAGGTGTACCTGGGAGTGTCGGAGGTGTACCTGGGAGCAAGTCAGAGGCATACTTGGGAGCATCAGAGAGGTACCTGGGAGTGTCAGAGGTGTACCTGGGAGTGTGTGATGTACCTGGGAGTGTCTGAGGTACCTGGGAGCAGAGGTGTACCTGGGAGTGCTGGTAGAACCTGGGAGTGTCAGAGGTGTACCTGGGAATGTCTCAGGTGTACCTGGGAGGTATGAGGTGTCCTGGGAGTGCTTGTACCAGGGAGGCTGAGAGTACCTGGGAGGCCAGAGGTGTACCTGGGAGTGTCTGGGGTGTACCTGGGAGGTCAGAGATGTACCTGGGAGTGGCAGAGGTGTACCTGGGAGTGTCTATGTACGTGGGAGTTCGAGGTGTACCTGGGAGTGTCAGATGTGTACCTGGAGCAAGTGTGGGGTGTACCTGAGAGTGTCAGAGGCATGGGAGCATCAGAGGTGTACCTGGGAGTGTCAGAGGTGTACCTGGGAGTGTGTGAGGTGTACCTGGGAGTGTCTGAGGTGTACCTGGGAGTGTCTGACGTACCTGGGAGTGCCAGAGGTACCTGGGAGCGCCAGTGGTGTACCTGGGAGTGTCGGAGGTAACTGGGAGTGCAGGTGTCCCTGGGAGGTCAGAGGTACCTGGGAGTGTCAGGGTGTACCTGGGATTGTCAGAGTGTACCTGGGAGCGTCAGAGGTGTACCTGGGAGTGCCAGAGGTGTACCTGGGAGTGTCAGTGGTGTACCTGGGAGGTTCTAGGCATGGGAATGTCTCAGGTGTACCTGGGAGTGTCTGAGGTGTACCTGGGAGTGTCAGAGGCGTACCTGGAGGTTCTGAGGTGAACCTGGGAGCTCAGAGAGTACCTGGGAGCATCAGAGGAGTACCTGGGAGTGTCAGAGTACCTGGGAGTGTCAGAGGTGTACCTGGGAGCAGGTGGTATACCTGGGAGGCCATTGGTGTACCTGGGAGTGTCTGAGGTGCACCCAGGAGTGCTGGGGTGGTGTACCTGGGAGGCCAGAGGTGTACCTGGGAATGACAGAGGTGTACCTGGGAGTGTCAGAGGTGTACCTGGGAGGGGTGTACCTGCGAGTGCCAGGTGTGCCTGGGAGTGTCAGAGGTGTACCTGGGAGTATCCGAGGTACCTGGGAGTGCCAGAGGTACCTGGGAGGTCAGGTGGTATACCTGGGAGTGTCAGTGGTGTACCTGGGAATGTCTCAGAGGTACCTGGGAGTGTCTGAGGTGTACCTGGAGTGTCAGAGGTACCTGGGAGTGTCGGAGGTGTACCTGGGAGTGTCAGAGGTATACCTGGGAGTATCAGAGGTGTACCTGGGAGGTCAGAGGTGTACCTGGGAGTGTGTGGATGTGTACCTGGGAGTGTCTGAGGTACCTGGGAGTGCCAGAGGTGTACCTGGAGTGTCAGGGAGAACCTGGGAGTCGAGGTGTACCTGGGAATGTCTCAGGTGTACCTGGGAGTGTAGCGAGGTGTACCTGGGAGTCAGGTGTGTACCAGGGAGTGTCACAGAAGAGTGCCTGGGAGGTCAGAGGTACCTGGGAGTGTGGCTGTACCTGGAGTGTCAGAGATGTACCTGGGAGTGGCAGAGGCCTGGGAGGTCCAAGGTGTACGTGGGAGTGTCTGAGGTGTACCTGGAGTGTCAGATGTGTACCTGATGTCAGGGGTGTACCTGAGAGTGTCAGAGGCATAATGTGGGAGTCAGAGAGGTGTACCTGGGAGCACAGGAGGTGTACCTGGGAGTGTGTGTGGAGGTGTACCTGGGGAGCGCTGAGGTGTACCTGGGAGTGTCTGACGGTGTCCTGGGAGTGCCAGAGGTACCTGGAGTGTCAGTGGTGTACCTGGGAGCAATGGAGGTGTAACTGGGAGCAAAGGTGTCCCTGGGAGGCCAGAGGTGTACCTGGGAGTGTCAGGGGTGTACCTGGGATTGTCAGGGGTGTACCTGGGAGTGTTGGAGGTACCTGGGGTGCCGGAGGTGTACCTGGAGTGTCAGTGGTACCTGGGAGTGTCTGTGGTGTACCTGGGAATGTCTCAGGTGTACCTGGGAGGTCTGAGGTACCTGGGAGGTCAGAGGTGTACCTGAGTGCCTGAGGTGAACCTGGGAGTGTCAGAGGAGTACCTGGGAGCATCAGAGAGCACCTGGGAGTGTCAGAGGTGTACCTGGGAGGTCAGAGGTGTACCTGGGAGGTTGGGTGGATACCTGGGAGGTCATTGGTGTCCTGGGAGGCCCGGAGGTGCACCTAGGAGTGTCAGGTGGTGCACCTGGAGTGTCAGAGGTGTACCTGGGAATGACAGAGGTGTACCTGGGAGTGTCAGAGGTGTACCTGGGAGGTCTGAGGTGTACTTGGGAGCAGTCAGAGGTGCAACTGGGAGTGTATGAGGTTTACGTGGAGTGTCGAGGTGTACCTGGGAGTGTCTGAGTGTACCTGGGAGCACAAGCGTTGTACAAGGGAGTGTCATAGGTCTAACTGGGAGGTCAGTGGTGTACCTGGGAGCGCCAGGTGTACCAAGGAGTGTTAGAGTTGTACCTGGGGGTGTCAGGAGGTGTACCTGGGAGCTGGGCAGGTGTACCTGGGAGGTTGTGAATTGTACCTGGGAGGCCATATGTGTACCTGGGAGTGTCAGAGGTGTACCTGTAGAGTTCGAGGTTTACCTGGCAGTGTCAGGGGTGTACCTGTTAGTGTCAGTGGTGTACCTGGGAGTTCCAGGGGTGTACCTGAGTGTCAGTGGTGTACCTGGGAGTGTCTGAGGTGTACCTGGAAGTGTCAGAAATGTACCTGGGAGTGTCTGAGGTGTACCTGGGAGTGTTAGAGGTGACCTGGGAGCACAGGGGTGTACCTGGGAGTGTCACAGGTGTAACTGAGAGTGTCAGAGATGTACCTGGGAGCATCGGTGGTGTACCTGGGAGTGTCAGAGGTGTACCTGGGAGTGTCAGAGGTGTACCTGGTGTTGGGGAGGTGTACCTGGTTGTGTCAGAGGTGTACCTGGGAGTGCAGAGAGGTGTACCTGGGAGTGTCAGGGGTGTAACTGGGAGTGTCGGATGTGTACCTGGGAGTGTCAGGGGTGTACCTGTTAGTATCAGGTGTATCTGGGAGTGTCAGAGGTGTACCTGGCAGTGTCAGAGACACTGGAAGTCAGAGGTGCACGTGGGAGTGTCTGAGGTGTCTCCTGGGAGTGTCGGAGGTGTACCTGGGAGGTGTCATAGGTATCTGGTGTGTCAGGGTCTACCTGAGCATGAGGGGAGGCCTGGGAGTCAGAGTTGTACCTGGGAGTGCCGGGAGGCACCTGGGAGTGCCAGAGGTGTACCTAGGAGTGTCAGTGGTGTACCTGGAGTGTCAGGTTTGTACCAGGAGTGTCTGAGTTGCCTGGGGGTGTCAAGGTGTACCTGGGAGTGCCAGAGGTGTACCTGGGAGTGCTGGTACCTGGGAGCGCCTGGGAGTGAGGAGTGACAGAGTATGAGGTACCTGGGAGCGTCAGAGGTGGTACTGGGAGTGTCAGAGGTGCACCTGGGAGTGTCTGAGGTGTACCTGGCAGTGTCAGAGGTGTACCTGGGAGTGCTGGGGAGGTACCTGGGAGTGTC
>NW_024715346.1:0-13564 GCF_018991925.1 Homarus americanus
CGCTGACACTGCCATCACACCTCCGACCTCCCCAGGGTTTCACCTCCAGTCACTCCCAGGTACTTCTCACACACCAGGTGCCTCCGACACTCCCAGGTGCACCTCTGACACACCCTGGGTACACCTCAGAGCACTCTTCAGGGTACACAGCTGACACTGCCAGGTACACCTCAGACACTCTCAGGTACCAGTTCTCACACTTGCAGGTGCACCTCCGACACTCCCAGGCTACAACTCTGGCTTACTCCCAGGGAGACACCTCCTGACACTGGGAACACCTCTGACACTCCCGGGGTACACCTCTGACACTCCAGGTACATCTGACACTCCCAGGTACTCTGCTGACATTCCGTGGTACACCTTTGGCCTCCCAGGGTACACCACTGAAACTGCCAGGTACACCTCCGACCTCCCAGAACACCTCCGACCTCCCAGGTGCACTTCTCCTTGCTCCCAGGTACCTGCCTCCGACACTCCCAGGTGCACCTCTGACCTCCTAGGTACCTCTGACACTCCAGGGGTACACCTCGGCTTACTCCCAGGTACACCACACTGACACTCCCAGGTACACCTCTGACACTGCCAGGTACTCACTGAAGTATTCCTGGTACCTCCCAACCTCCAGTACGTCCAAAGACTCCCAGATACACATCTGGCTTGCTCCTGGTACCACACTCCCAGGTACCCCTTTGAAACTCCCAGGTACACCCAGACACTCCCAGGTACCCTTCTCACACACTCCCTAGGTACATCTGACACTTCTAAGTGCTCATCTGTCACTCCTGATACACCTCTAGCACTCCCAGGTACACCGCTGTCCTCCCCAGGCACCGCCCCAGCACTGCCAGGTACACCTCCAGGCTTGCTGCCAGGTACCTCAGACACTTCCAGTACACCTCAGACACTCCCCGGAACACCTCCGACACTCCCTGGGTACACTTATCACACTCCCAGGTACACCTCCGACACTCCCAGGTACACCTCCTGACACTCCAGGTACACCTCTCCTGACCTCAGGGTACACCTCTGGCCTCCCAGGTACACCTCCTGACCTCCCAGGTACACCTCCCAACACTCCCAGGCCTCCTCCCAGCCTCCCAGGTACACCTCTGACGCTCCCAGGTACACCTCTGACACTCCCAGTTATACCTCTGACACTCCCAGGTACACACTCTGACACTGCAAGGTACTCCACTGACATTCCATGGTACACCTCTGACACTCCCAGGTACACAAACACTCCAGAATACACCTCTGACACTCCCAGGCTGGCTCTGGCACTCCCAGTACACCTCCTGGCCTCCCAGGTACTCACCCCAGGCACTCCCTGGTACACCCCCTGCACTCCCGTTGCCCTTTGGCTCCCAGGTACACCCCAGACACTCCCAGGTACACTTATCACATTCCTAGGTACACCTCCTGACACTTCCTGGGTACTTTCATCCTGTCCTCCCGATGCACCTCTAACTTGCTCCAGGTACACCGCCTGACCACTCCCAGGTACCACCGTGACACTGCTGCAGGTACACCTCGAACACTGCCAGGTACACCTCAGACACTGCTGAGTACACCTCAGACACTCCCAGGTGATTACACCTCAGAACCTCCAAGGTGCACCTCTGACACTCGAGAGTGCACCTCCCCGACACTCCCAGGCACACATCCTGACACTCCCAGGTACCTCTGACACTCCCAGGTACTCCACTGACACTCCTGGTACACCCCTGGCTTGCTCAAGGTACCTCTGGCCTCCCAGTGCACCCCAGACACTCCCAGGTACACCTCCCAACACTGCCAAGTACACCTCTGACCTCCAGGTACACCTCTGGCACTCCATTTACCTCTGACCTCCCAGGTACACCTCCGACACTCCCAGGTGCACCTCCGACACTCCCAGATTACCAGATTCTTACACACTCCCAGGTACACCTCCGACACTCCCAGGTGCCTCTGACACTTCAGGTACATCTCCGACCTCTGAGTACCTCTGTGACACTCCCAGGTACATCCGCAGACACTCCCAGGAACACTTCTCCCACACTCCCAGGTACACCTCTGACCTCCCAGTACCCGTTGACACTGCAAGGCCACACCTCTGACACTCCCAGGTACACCTCTGACACTCCCAGGTACACCTCCCAGCACTCCCAGGTACCTCTGACCTCCCGTGCACCTCTGACACTGCCAGGTACTCCACTGACATTCTGGTACACCTCCTGACACTCGCAGGTACATCCGACACTCCTGATACACCTGTAACCTCCCAGGTACACCGCTGACACTCCCAGGTACACCGCCCGGCCACTGCCAGGTACACCTCAGACACTGCCGGGTGCACCGAGACGCCGCCAGGTGCACCTTGAACACTCCCAGGTACACCTCAGACACTCCAAGGTTTCCTCCCAGCACTCCCAAGTGCACCTCTGGCCTCCCAGGCACACACTGGCTTTGCTCCCAGGTACACCTCGACACTCCCAGGTACTCCTGAAACTCCCTGGTACACCCCTGGCCTCCCAGGTACACCTCTGAAAAGCACTCCCAGGTACCACCCCAGACACTCCCAGGTACACCTCTCTGGGCTGCTGCCAGGTACACCTCCGACACTCCCAGGTACACCTCCGACACTCCAGGTACCTTCTTACCTCCCAAGAGTACACCTCCGACACTCCCAGGTACGCCTTGCACTCCCAGGTACCTCCGCCTCCCAAGTACACCTCTGACACTCCCAGGTACCTCTGGCTTGCTCCCAGATGCCTCAGACACTCCCAGGTACACCTTTTGACTTGCTCATGGGTACTCACTTGCATTCCCCTGGTACACCTTTGACACTCCCCAGATTGCACGCCCCAGCCTTGCCACGTGCACCTCCAAACACTCCCAGGGAACACCTCCGTGCTCCCAGTGCACTTCTCCCACCTGCAGGTACGCCTCCGACACTCCCAGGTTGCACCTCCTGGCTTACACCCTAGGTACACCTCCCGACACTCTCAGTACACCATGACACTGCCGTGCACCTCAGAACCTCTCAGGTACAGTTCTCTGCAGGTGCACCTCCGACACTCCCAGGTACAACTCTGGCCTCCCAGGACACCTCTGACACTACCCCAAGACACCTCTGACACTCCGAGGTACACCTCCCAACTCCCAGGTACACATCTGACACTCCCAGGTGCCTCTGCCTGACATTCCCGTGGTACCTTTGACCTCCCAGGTACACGCTGAAACTGCCAGGTGCACCTCAGCCTCCCAGGAACCTCCGACCTCCCAGGTGCACGCCTCTCTCAGCCTCCCAGGTGCACCTCCGACACTCCCAGGTACACCTCTGACACTCCTAGGTACACCTCTGACACTCCAGGGTACACCTCTGACACTCCCAGGTACACCACCCGGCACTCCCAGGTACACCTCTGACACTGGGTACTCACTGATATTCCCCTGGTACACCTCTGACTTACTCCCAGGTACACGTCAGAACTCCCCAGATACACATCTGACACTCCTGGTACCCCTGCCACTCCCAGGTACCCTTTGAAACTCCCAGTACCCCAGACACTCCCAGGTACACTTCTCACACTCCTGGGTACACGTCTGACACTTCCTAAGTGCTCATCTGTCACTCCTGGTACACCTCCTAGCACTCCCAGGTACACACGCTGTCACTCCCAGGTGCACCTTCGTGACACTGTGGTACACCTCGGAACACTGCCAGGTACACCTCCAGACACTTCAGGTACACCTCAGGCCTCCCAGGAACACCTCCGGCTTGCTCCTGGGCCTGCTCACCTCCCAGGCACACCTGCGACACTCCCAGGTACCTCTGACACTCCCAGGTACACCTCTGACACTCCAGGGTACACCTCTGACACTCCCAGGTACACCTCTGACACTCCAGGTACACCTCTGAAAAAGCACTCCCAGGTATGCCTCTCTGACACTCCCAGGTACACCTCCCAACACTCCCAGGTGCACCTCCAGCACTCCCAGTTATACCTCTGACACTCCCAGGTACACCTCTGACACTGCCAGGTACTCCACCCCGACATTCCTGGTGCACCTCTGACACTCAGGTACACGACCGACACTCCCAGGAGATGCACCTCTGACACTCCCAGGTACAGCTCTGACACTCCCAGGTACCTCTGACACTCCCAGGTACTCCTGACACTCCCTGGTGCACCTGCCACTCCCAGGTACCCTTTGAAACTCCCGGTACACCCCAGACACTCCCAGGTACACTTCTCACACTCCTAGGTACACCTCTGACACTTCCTAGGTACTCATCTGTCACTCCTGATACACCTCTAACACTCCCAGGTACACCGCTGACACTCCCAGGTACTGTGTCACCAGGTACACCTCAGACACTGCCAGGTACACCTCAGACACTGCCAGGTACACCTCAGACACTCCCAGGTACACCTCAGACACTCCAGGTGCACTTCTGACACTCCCAAGTGCACCTCTGACACTCCCAGGCACACCTCTGACACTCCCAGGTACACCTCTGACACTCCCAGGTAATCACTGACACTCCTGGTACACCCCTGACCTCCCAGGTACACCTCTGACACTCCCAGGTACACCCCAGACACTCCCAGGTACACTGACACTGCAGGTACCTCCGACCTCCCAGGTACCTCCGACACTCCCAGGTACACTTCTTACACTCCCAGGTACACCTCTGACACTCCCAGGTACCTCTGACACTCCCAGGTACACCTCCGACACTCTCAGGTACACCTCTGACACTTCAGGTACACCTGACCTCCCAGGTACACCTCTGGCACTCCCAGGTACACCTCCTGACACTCCCAGGTACACCTCCGACACTCCCAGGTACACTCCTGACACTCCCAGGTACCTCCGACACTCCCAGGTACACCTCTGACACTCCCAGGTACACCTCGACACTCTCAGGTACACCTCTGACACTCCCAGGTACATCCCAGACCTCCCAGGTACACTTCTCACACTCCCAGGTACCCTCCCGACGCTCCCAGGTACACCTCTGACCTCCCAGGTACCTCTGCCTCCAGGGTACCTCTGACACTCCCAGGTACCACCTCCGACACTCCCAGGTACACCTCCGACACTCCCAAGTACCTTCTTACCTCCCAGGTACACCTCCGACACTCCCAGGTGCACCTCTTACACTCCCAGGTACACCTCCGACACTCCCAGGTACCTCTGACACTCCCAGGTACATCTCCAGGCTGCTCTCAGGTACACCTCAGCCTCCCAGGTACCTACAGACACTCCCAGGAACCTTCTCACCTCCCAGGTACCTCCGACACTCCCCAGTACACCTCTGACACTCCCAGGTACACCTCTGACCTCCCAGGTACCTCAGACACTCCCAGGTACACCCCCTGACACTCCAGGACTCCACTGGCATTCCTGTCACCTCCTGACCTCCCAGGTACACCGCTGACACTGCCAGGTACACCTCCGACACTCCAGGAACACCTCCTTCACCCCCAGTGTGCTTCTCACACCTCCCAGGTACACCTCCGACACTCCCAGGTACACCTCTGACACACCTAGGTACACCTCCGACACTCTCAGGTACCTGCTGACACTGCCAGGTACACCTCAGACACTCTCAGGTACAGTTCTCACACTCGCAGGTGCACCTCCGACACTCCCAGGTACAACTCTGACACTCCCAGGACACCTCTGACACTACCAGGTACCTCTGACACTCCAGTACCTCTGACCTCCCAGGTACCTCTGACACTCCCAGGTACTCCACTGACATTCCGTGGTACACCTTTGACACTCCCAGTCACCGCTGAGACCCAGGTACACCTCCCGACACTCCCAGGTACACCTCCGACACTCCCAGGTACACTTCTCCTCCCAGGTACCTCCGACACTCCCAGGTACACCTCTGACCTCCCAGGTACACCTCGACCTCCCAGGTACACCTCTGGCCTCCCAGGTACACCTCCTGACACTCCCAGGTACACCTCTGACACTCCCAGGTTCACCTCTGACACTCCCAGGTACACCTCCTGACACTCCCAGGTACACCTCTGACCTCCCAGGTACACCTCTGACCTCCCAGGTACACCTCTGACACTCCCAGGTACTCCACTGAACATTCCATGGTACACCTCTGACCTCCCAGGTCACGTCGGCTCTCCAGGACACCTCCTGACACTCCCAGGTACAGCTCTGACACTCCCAGGTACACCTCTGACACTCCCAGGGTTCTCCACTGACCTCCTGGTACATCCTGCCTCCCAGGTACCCCTTTGAAACTCCCAGGTACACCCCAGACACTCCCAGGTACACTTCTCACACCTCCCTAGGTACACCTCCTGACACTTCTAGGTACTCCATCTGTCCTCCCTGATACACCTCTAACACTCCCAGGTACACCGCTGACACTCCAGGTACACCATGACACTGCCAGGGCACACCTCAGACCCTGCCAGGTACACCCTCAGACACTGCCAGGTACACCTCCAGACACTCCCAGGTACACCTCCAGACACTCCAAGGTGCACCTCTGACACTCCCAAGTGCACCTCCTGAAGCTCCCAGAGCACCTCTTGACACTCCCAGGTACACCTCCTGACACTCCAGGTAATCACTGACCTCCTGGTACACCCCTGACACTCCCAGGTACACCTCTGACACTCCCAGGTACATCCAGACACTCCCAGGTACACCTCTGACACTGCCAGGTACACCTCCGACACTCCCAGGTACACCTCCGACACTCCCAGGTACACTTCTTACACTCCCAGGTACACCTCTGACACTCCCAGGTACACCTCTGACACTCCCAGGTACACCTCCGACACTCTCAGGTACACCTCTGACACTTCCAGGTACACCTCTGACACTCCCAGGTACACCTGTGCTCCCCAGGCACCTCCTGACACTCCCAGGTACACCTCCGACACTCCCAGGTGCCTCCTGACACTCCCAGGTACACCTCCGACTGCTCCAGGTACACCTCCTGACACTCCCAGGTACACCTCCGACACTCCAGGTACCTCTACAACCTCCCAGGTACATCCTGGACACTCCCAGGAACCTTCTCACACTCCCAGGTACACCTCCGACCTCCCAGGTACACCTCCTGACACTCCCAGGTACACCATGACACTCCAGGTGCACCTCTGACCTCCCAGGTACACCTCTGACACTCCCAGGTACCTCTGACACTCCCAGGTATACCTCTGACACTCCCAGGTAACCTCTGACACTGCCAGGTACTCACTGACCATTCCCTGGTACACCTCTGACACTCCCAGGTACACGTCCGACACTCCCAGATACACCTCTGACACTCCCAGGTACAGCTCTGACACTCCCAGGTACACCCCTGACACTCCCAGGTACTCCACTGACACTCCCTGGTACACCCTGCCACTCGGTGCCCCTTTGAAGCCTCAGGTACCCAGACCTCCCAGGTACACTTCTCACCTCCTAGGTACACCTCCTGACACTTCTGGGTACTCATCTGTCCTCCCTGATACACCTCTAACACTCCCAGGTACACCACTGACACTCAGGTACACCGCTGACACTGCCAGGTACCTCCAACACTCCCAGGTACACCCCAGACACTCCCAGTGCACCTCTGACACTCCCAGGTACACCTCCGACCTCCCAGGTACCTCCGACATAGGTACACTTCTTACACTCCCAGGTACACCTCCGACACTCCAGGTACACTTCTTACACTCCCAGGTACACCTCCGACACTCCCAGGTACACCTCTGACACTCCCAGGTACATCTCCGACACTCAGGTACACCTCCTGACACTCCCAGGTACACCCTAGCCTCCCAGGAACACTTCTCACACTCCAGGTACACCTCCGACACTCCCAGTGCCCTCCTGACTCCCAGGTACACCTCTGACACTCCCAGGTACACCTCAGACACTCCCAGGTACACCTTTGACACTCATGGTGCTCACTGGCATTCCCTGGTACACCTCTGACCTCCCAGGTACACCGCTGACACTGCCAGGTACACCTCCGACACTCCCAGGAACACCTCCGTCACTCCCAGGTACCTTCTCACACTCCCAGGTACACCTCCGACACTCCCAGGTACACCTCTGACACACCTAGGTACACCTCCGACCTCTCAGGTACACCGCTGACACTGCCAGGTACACCTCCAGACACTCTCAGGTACAGTTCTCACACTCGCAGGTGCACCTCCGACACTCCCAGGTACAACTCTGTCTTACTCCAGGGACACCTCCTGACCTCCAGTACCCTCTCCTCAGGTACCTCTGGCCTCCCAGGTACTCCACTGACATTCCGTGGTACACCTTTGACACTCCCAGGTACACCGCTGAAACTGCCAGGTGCACCTCCGACACTCCAGGAACACCTCCGACACTCCCAGGTACACTTCTCACACTCCCAGGTACACCTCCGACACTCCCAGGTACACCTCTGACACTCCCAGGTACACCTCTGACACTCCCAGGTACACCTCTGACACTCCCAGGTACACCTCTGACACTCCCAGGTACACCTCTGACACTCCCAGGTACACCTCTGACACTCCCAGGTACACCTCTGACACTCCCAGGTACACCTCTGGCACTCCCAGGTATACCTCAGACACTCCCAGGTACACCTCTGACACTGCCAGGTACTCCACTGACATTCCCTGGTACACCTCTGACACTCCCAGGTACGTCCGACACTCCCAGGTACACCTCCCCGGCCTCCCAGGGCCTGGCTCTGACCTCCCAGGTACACCCCTGACACTCCCAGGTATCACTGACGCTCCCTGGTACACCCTGCCACTCCCAGGTGCCCCTTTGAAACTCCAGGTACCCCAGACACTCCCAGGTACCTTCTCACACTCCCTAGGTACACCTCTGACACTTCTAGGTACTCATCTGTCACTCCCTGATACACCTCTAACTCCCAGGTACCACTGACACTCCAGGTACACCACTGACACTGCCAGGTACACCTCAGACACTGCCAGGTACCTCAGACACTGCCAAGGTACACCTCAGACACTCCCAGGTACACCTCAGACACTCCAAGGTACACCTCTGTCCCAAGTGCACCTCTGACACTCCCAGGACACCTCTGACCTCCCAGGCCTCTGACGCACCCTCTCTGTTTCACGGCGGGTGCAGATGACGCTCCCAGGAACACCTCCGACACTCCCAGGTACACTTCTCCTCCCAGGTACACCTCAACCTCCCAGGTACACCTCCTGACCTCCCAGGTACCTCCTGACACTCAGGGTACACCTCTGACCTCCCAGGACACCTCTGACCTCCCAGGTATACCTCTGACACTCCCAGGCCACACCTCTGACGCCTCCCAGGCCTCCACTGACCTCCTGGTACACCCTGACACTCCCAGGTGCATCTCTGACACTCCCAGGTACACCTCCTGGCCTCCCAGGTACACCTCCTGACACTCCCAGGTACACCTCTGACACTCCCAGGTACACCTCCTGACCTCCCAGTACACCTCTGACACTCCCAGGTACACCTCTGACACTTCAGGTACTCCACTGACATACCGTGGTACACCTCTTGACACTCCCCAGGTACACGCTGACACCGCAGGTACACCTCGACACTCCCAGGAACTCCTCCGACACTCCCAGGTACCTTCTCCCACCTCCCAGGTACACCTCTAGCCTCCCAGGTACCTCTGACACTCCCAGGTACTCCACTGACATTCCGTGGTACACCTCCTGACCTCCCAAGGCACACCGCCTGACATTGCCAGGTACACCTCCCGACATTCAGGAACACCTCCGACACTCACAGGTACATTTCTCACACTCGAGGTATACCTCTGGCCTCCCAGGTACCTCTGACACTCAGGAGTACACCTCTGCTGCTGCCAGGTACTCCACTGACATTCCCTGGTATGCACCTCCTGACACTCCCATGTACGTCCGACACTCCCAGATACACCTCTGACACTCCCTTGAACACCACTGACCTCCCAGGTACACCTCCTGACTCCTGGGTACACACTCTGTTACTTCAGGTACACCTCTGAAACACCCAGGTACACCGATACTCCCAGGTACACACTCTGGCCTCCCAGCTCCGCCTCCGGCACTTCGCCTTTCCTCCTGACACTCCCTAGTATTCCTCCTGACACTCCTGGTACCTCGGCACTCTCAGGTACACCTCAGGCCTCCCTGGTACACCTCTGATGCTCCCAGGTACACCTCTTTCACTCCCTGGTTCTCCCCTAACACTCCCAGGTACTCACTGACACTCCTGGGTACCCCTGACACTCCCAGGTACACCTGTGACACTCCCAGGTACACCTCCCAGGCTCCAGGTACACTCAAGACACTCCCAGGTACACCCCAGACACTCCCCAGGTACACCCCAGACACTCTCAGGTACACTTCTCACACTCACCAGGTACACCTCCGACACTCCCAGGTACCTCTGACACTCCCAAAGTACACCTCCTGACACTCCCAGGTACACCTCTGACCTCCCAGGTACACCTCCAGACACTCCCAGGTACACCTCTCCTGGCCTCCCAGGGACACACCGCCCCAGCACTGCCAGTGCACCTCCTGACATTCCATGTGCACCCCCGACACTCCCCAGGTACACCTCTGACACTCCCAGGTACTCACTGACACTCCCTGGTGCCCCTGACACTCCAGGTACCTCTGACACTCTAGGTACACCCAGACACTCCCAGGTACACCCCAGGCCTCTCAGGTACACTTCTCACACTCGCAGGTACACCTCCGACACTCCCAGGTACACCTCTGACACTCCCAGGCTGCCCGCCTCCTGGCCTCCCAGGTACACCTCCTGACACTTCCAGGTACACCTCCTGACCTCCCAGGTGCATCTCTGACCTCCCCAGGTGCTCCACTGACATTCCGTGGTACACCTCCCGGCTCTCCCAGGTACACCGCGCCCCAGGCCTGCCAGGTACACCTCCCGACACTCCCAGGAACACCTCCGACACTCCCAGGTACACTTCTCCACACTCCCAGGTACACCTCAAACCTCCCACATGCACCTCCCCTGACCTCCCAGGTACTCCTCTGACACTCCAGGGTGCACCTCTGACACTCCCAGGGACACCTCCTGACCTCCCAGGTATGCCTCCTGACCTCCCAGGTACACCTCTGGCACCAGGTACTCCACTGACATTCCTGGTACACCTCTGACACTCCCAGGTGCCCACGTCGACACTCCCAGATACACCTCTGACACTCCCAGGTACAGCTCTCACACTCCCTGGTACACCCCTGACACTCCCAGGTACACCTCGGCACTCCCAGGTACTTCTCCACACACTCCGAGGTACACCACTGACACTTCTAGGTACTCCTCTGTCACTCCCCTGATACACCCCTGCCTCCCAGGTACACCGCTGACATACAGGTACACCGCTGACACTGCCAGGTACACCTCAGACACTGCCAGGTACACCTCAGACACTGCCAGGTACACCTCAGACACTCCCAGGCACACACCTCTGACACTCCCAGGTACACCTCTGAGACTCCCAGGTACTCCACTGACCTCCTGGTACACCCCTGACACTCCCAGGTACATCTCTGACACTCCCAGGTACACCCCAGACACTCCAGGTACACCTCTGACATTCCAGGGTACACCTCTGACACTTCTAGGTACACCTCCGACACTCCCAGGAACACCTCCGACACTCCCAGGTACACTTCTCACACTCCCAGGTACACCTCTGACACTCCCAAAGTACACCTCTGACACTCCAGGGTACACCTCTAACACTGCCAGGTACTCCACTGACATTCCCTGGTACACCTCTGACACTCCCATGTACACGTCCGACACTCCCAGATACACCTCTGACACTCCTTGAACACCACTGTGCTCCAGGTACACCTCTACAACCTCCTGGGTACACCTCCCGATACTCCCAGGTACACCTCTGACTTGCTCCCAGGTCCTCCAAGCCTCATTACACCTCTGACCTCCTAGGTATTCCTCTGACCTCCCTGGTACACCTCTGACACTCTCAGGTGTTTTACCTCAGACCTCCCTGTTACACCTCCTGATACTCCTGAGGGTACACCTCTTTCACTCCCCTGGTTCTCCCCTAACACTCCCAGGTACACCTCACTTACACTCCCAAGGGAACACCTCAGCACTCCCAGGTACACCTCTGACACTTCCAGGTACACCTCAGACACTCCTAGGTACACCTCTCACACTCTCAGGTACACCTCTCACACTCCCAGGTTCTCCTGTGACACTCCCTGGTATGTCTCTGACACTCCCAGGTACACTTCAGACACTCCCAGGTACACCTCTGACATTCCCAGGCACACCTCTGACACTCCCAGGGACACCGCTGACACTGCCAGGTACACCTCTGACACTCCATGTACACCCCGACTTCCCAGGTACACTGGGCACTCCCAGGTTCACCCCTGACACACCTCTAACACTCCCAGGCACACGCTGACACTCCCAGGCACACCGCTGACACCAGGCACACCAGACACTGCCAGGCACACCCCAGACACTGCCAGGTACACCCTCAGACAATCCCAGGTACACCTCAGACACTCCAAGGTGCACCTCTGACACCTGCACACCTGACACCCCAGGCACACCTCTGACATCCCTGCACACCCCTGACACCCCCAGGCACACCGCTGACACTGCCAGGTACACCTCCGACACTCCCAGGGAACACCTCCGACACTCCCAGGCACACTTCACACTGGCACCTCCGACACCCCAGGTACACCCCTGACACTCCCAGGTACACCGCTGACACCCAGGGCACACCTCTGACACTCCCCAGGCACACCTCTGACACTCCCAGGCACACCTCTGACACCCCAGGCATACCTCTGACACCCCAGGCACACCCCTGACACTGCCAGGTACTCCACTGACATTCCCTGGTACACCTCTGACACTCCCAGGCACACGTCCGACACTCCAGATACACCTCTGACACCTGAGGTACAGCCTGACACCCCAGGCACACCTCTGACACCCCAGGCACACCTCTGACACTCCCAGGTACTCCACTGACACTGGTACACCTCACTCCCAGGCACCCTTGAAACCCCAGGCCCCAGACACCCAGTGCACACTACTCATACCCTAGGCACACCTCTGACACTTCCAGGCACTCATCTGACACTCCCTGATACACCGCTGACACTCCCAGGCACACCTCTGACATTCCCAGGCACACCCTGACACTCCCAGGCACACCTCTGACACTGCCACGCACACCCTGACACCCAGGCACACCTGACACTCCCCAGGCACACCTCTGACACCCCAGGCACCTCTGACACTCCCCTGTACACCCCTGACACTCCCAGGCACACCTCTGACACCTCCAGGCACACCTCCCTGACATCCCCAGGCACACCCCAGACAACCTGCCCCAGGCACACACCCCAGACACCTCAGGCACAGTTCTCACACTCGCAGGCACACTGACATTCCCAGGCACACCTCTACACCCCAGGTACACCTCTGACACCCCAGGCACACCTCTGACACCCCAGGCACACCTTGACACTCCAGGTACACCTCGACACTCCCAGGC